>NC_069502.1:871192782-871470282 GCF_027579735.1 Bombina bombina | reverse complement strand
GCAGCCAATGGCTGTGTGGAATATAACAGTGTTATATATATATATATATATATATATATATATATATATATATATATAATAATTTTATATTATCATCTCAAAGTGTTTAATGTCCCTTTAACCCCTTAAGGACCGGGCATTTCAGACTAAAACTTCCCCAAAAGACCAGAGCATTTTTAGTACTTTTGCCATCACTAAATTTAAACAGAAATAGAGCCTTTTTATATTTACCTATCAAAACTATGAGGGCTATGTATCAAAGGTCTTGCGGACCTGATCCGACAGTGCAATACGCTCTCCGTATTCAGCGTTGCACCAGCAGCTCACAAGAGCTGCTGGTGCAACGCCGCCCCCTGCAGACTTGCGGCCAATCGTCCGCCAGCAGGGAGGTGTCAATCAACCCGATCAAATTCGATTTGGTTGAATTGTGGCAATTCCTGTCTGCCTTTTTTTTTTTTAAGTAGATAACCCAAAGTATTGATCTAGGCCCATTTTGGTATATTTCATGCCACCATTTCACTGCCAAATGCGATCAAATAAAAAAAAAAAAAAAAAAGAAGTTAACTTTTCCACAAACTTTAGGTTTCTCACTGAAATTATCTAAAAACAACTTGTGCACAAATAGCAGACATATGTGACTATGTGCAATTGCTTTTTGGTAATAATTAGAAGGCCGCCAATTGCAGCTGCGCACCACGCTTTTATTATTCCCTGCAGTGAAGGGGTTAATCAGGTAGTTTGTAAGGTTAATTTTAGCTTTAGTGTAGATATTACTCTCCCTCCTGATACTTACCATCCCTTGATCCCTACCTAATTCCTCTCAAACAGCTCTCTTCCCTCTCCCACCCCCCAATTGTCACCCCCCATCTTAAAGGGACATAAAACAAGTTGGGATAGAGACAAAATATAATATGTGCTTTAATTACTTTACCTGCAAATTTATACTGCAGTGCCTCACCATTAACCCTTTCTTTTAAGATTCCAAATTGTACAGTTCTAAATAGCCCCACGCAATTCCTTTTATGGCTGTATCTATATCCACCTTAGCTTTGGTAGAATGTAAGACTTTAAGTCATTATCTGCTGGAGCATGCCGAGAAGCAAATAAGCTGCTGTGAACTCAGTTGAAATACAATGCCTGTGTTTCTGATGTTAAACACTGATAAACGGGAGTGGATCAGACTGCTCTAGACAGCATAGCTACGTAGCTAATTTTGCTTATTTTTGAAAATTATTTTAAAATACTTGCAAGCAATTTTTAACATATTTTTTTTATGCAGACTATTTTTAATTAATTAGCCCTTTTAGGATATGCACAGATATCAACATGTTTTATATATATTATAGTAGTTTTTAGTTTGTTTTTAGTTTTAGCTATTTTAGGGGGATATCTGTGTGTGCAGGTGACTATTACTGTGCATAATTATTAGGCAACTTAACAAAAAACAAATATATACCCATTTCAATTATTTATTTTTACCAGTGAAACCAATATAACATCTCAACATTCACAAATATACATTTCTGACATTCAAAAACAAAACAAAAACAAATCAGTGACCAATATAGCCACCTTTCTTTGCAAGGACACTCAAAAGCCTGCCATCCATGGATTCTGTCAGTGTTTTGATCTGTTCACCATCAACATTGCGTGCAGCAGCAACCACAGCCTCCCAGACACTGTTCAGAGAGGTGTACTGTTTTCCCTCCTTGTAAATCTCACATTTGATGATGGACCACAGGTTCTCAATGGGGTTCAGATGAGGTGAACAAGGAGGCCATGTCATTAGATTTTCTTCTTTTATACCCTTTCTTGCCAGCCACGCTGTGGAGTACTTGGACGCGTGTGATGGAGCATTGTCCTGCATGAAAATCATGTTTTTCTTGAAGGATGCAGACTTCTTCCTGTACCACTGCTTGAAGAAGGTGTCTTCCAGAAACTGGCAGTAGGACTGGGAGTTGAGCTTGACTCCATCCTCAACCCGAAAAGGCCCCACAAGCTCATCTTTGATGATACCAGCCCAAACCAGTACTCCACCTCCACCTTGCTGGCGTCTGAGTCGGACTGGAGCTCTCTGCCCTTTACCAATCCAGCCACGGGCCCATCCATCTGGCCCATCAAGACTCACTCTCATTTCATCAGTCCATAAAACCTTAGAAAAATCAGTCTTGAGATATTTCTTGGCCCAGTCTTGACGTTTCAGCTTGTGTGTCTTGTTCAGTGGTGGTCGTCTTTCAGCCTTTCTTACCTTGGCCATGTCTCTGAGTATTGCACACCTTGTGCTTTTGGGCACTCCAGTGATGTTGCAGCTCTGAAATATGGCCAAACTGGTGGCAAGTGGCATCTTGGCAGCTGCACGCTTGACTTTTCTCAGTTCATGGGCAGTTATTTTGCGCTTTGGTTTATCCACACGCTTCTTGCGACCCTGTTGACTATTTTGAATGAAACGCTTGATTGTTCGATGATCACGCTTCAGAAGCTTTGCAATTTTAAGAGTGCTGCATCCCTCTGCAAGATATCTCACTATTTTTGACTTTTCTGAGCCTGTCAAGTCCTTCTTTTGACCCATTTTGCCAAAGGAAAGGAAGTTGCCTAATAATTATGCACACCTGATATAGGGTGTTGATGTCATTAGACCACACCCCTTCTCATTACAGAGATGCACATCACCTAATATGCTTAATTGGTAGTAGGCTTTCGAGCCTATACAGCTTGGAGTAAGACAACATGCATAAAGAGGATGATGTGGTCAAAATACTCATTTGCCTAATAATTCTGCACTCCCTGTATTTCTGCAGTTTAGGATCCCCCCCCCCCCAAACAGCTCTCTAAACCTCCCCCCTTTACCTATTAGCCGCCATCTTAGGTACTGGCAGCTGTTTGCCAGTATCCAGTTTTTTTATAATTTTTATTTATGTGAAGATTATTTTTTTCTGTATTGCAGCTGCCCCCCCTCATTAACCTCCCCCTCCCGGATCGCTTTAACACCCTCGACCCCACTATAGGAACCCTCTCCTTCCCCCTCCCTCCTTTCCACTCACTGCCGCTATACACATTTTTTTTTTCTGTAGCGTAGCGGTCCCACCTGCTCTATGTCTATTTTCTGTACACTTTTTTAGGTACAGGAGGATATCCCATTACATTCGATAACGTTTTAAGAAGAGGAACATCAACCCAGCACTTTCTACACTCACATTTGGAATACTTGGAATTATATACACATTTTTTTGGAGCAATTTGGACTTTATTTATTTCACCAGGATTTTGAATCCTTTTTTATGACACATTTTTTATGACACATTTTTTACCACACCCTTTTATATACACACTTTTTAGGTGTACACCTCACGAGAATTATTCACTATCACATATATTATATTCCTTCCATATGGGTTACTGATCACAACTCATATTTTTTATATATTTTTATTCATTTTTTCAAAAAATATTTAATATATTTTTTATATTTTTTACATTTTTTCACCTTTTTGATTTTTACACCAACTTTGGACATATTAACATTTTTATTTTTTTTGGATATTAACCTTGAACATTTGCTTTGGACAGTTTGGTATGGGACTTAAACACTTGTATGTTACATAGGACATAACTTCTTGGACATTGTATGGGGCAATCCATTAGATTGTTGAATCTATTTTTAACTGTATTTTTAACTGTCAGTTTATGTTAATAAAATGTTTGTTTAATACATTTTAATATCACATCCTATATATATATATTTTGTTTTTAATCTTTTACCTTTTAAGTACTTTTTCACATGGTTTTATATATATTCTTTGTGTAACACAATATTATATATTAACCTTGATGTATACACATTCCTAGTCGTGGACACCATCTTTAGCAACCCAACCCTCATCTGAGGGTAGTGTAGCGCTGTATCTTGGCATTTCTTTTTACTCTTAACTTTTGGAGTCTGGTTGGGAGACTCCGCCTATATCAGATATAGCTTGTATGGTATTATTGTGGCGCTGATAGATATACATTCATTTGAACCACCTGCTCCCGCCCCCTCCAGAGATGGGTTGCCCACCCGCCTCCCTCCTCCACCCACTTAGCAATGATCGGCACCACCGCTGTCCGATGCAGAGAGGGCCACAGAGTGCATCAGTATCTCTTCCTGTCTATTTCTGCACTGCCCCACTCGTGGGGCAGCAGAAATAGCCTGATCTCGCTATTTTTTGCAAGATAGCGGCAGAGAGAGGCCCAGGACAGCAGCTGTGTACAGGGCACAACGCTGGTAGTTAAGGCGTTAATCCATTGGATACCAGAAACACACATTCAACTCATAATACAAGCGCAACACGACAAGTGCAAAAAGCTTACTTCTAATGCAGTCACAAAAATATGTATTGTTACAACAGTTTATGTATTTATTGTTTGATGATCATTTTTTTATATTGTCTCTCTCCTCCTTGTTTGCCAGTAAAGGAGAAACATTATAAGAATATCTGAGAAATTCAGTTGCTGAACAAGACGATGTCTGACACCACTGAGAACCAAACCTCACACCTTCCTGATGCACACGGAGGTAAGTAGGATGTCACGTGCATGTCACCTGATGCACACAGAGGTAAGCAGGACGTTACGTGCATGTCACCTGATGTTTTCATCAGTAGGGGATGATATTTACAATAAACGAACCTCAGTGATCTGATCACCTTAAAGGGATACAACGGTTAGTAGTGTGCTGAGGCTGTACAGAAGCAGCATTTAAAAACGTTTAACCTTGTTTATAACTTGATCGGCACTGCATGCACATGCTCAGTGTCAGTATGTATTTAAACAGACATTAAAGTAAAAATGTAAACTTATAGTTCAGGTAGAGGATATTAAGAAA
Organism: Bombina bombina; assembly: GCF_027579735.1. Taxonomy (NCBI): domain Eukaryota; kingdom Metazoa; phylum Chordata; class Amphibia; order Anura; family Bombinatoridae; genus Bombina; species Bombina bombina. The sequence goes on along the minus strand of NC_069502.1, from coordinate 871,465,421 downwards.
CCTTGTTTAAATGCACTTGTTCTCCTGGTATCCTTTGTTGATGAGCATATGTACATATCCTCAGCACCAACAATGCACTACTGGAAGCTAGCTGGTGGTAGGCACAAGAGAATGCTCTATAAATAGCAGCAGTGCTTGACATGAGAGTATACTGAGGTAGGCTCAGCAGCAGCAGTGCTTGTCATAATAGCATTCTATCTATTCATTTACACACACACACACACATGATTCACAGTGGCAGTAAAAACATGTTTTTTACAAGCATGTCAGTCGATAGGAATACACTACCAGGACCGGGCAGTATTATATCGCCTTACGCGTTTCGAAGTCTACCTCAATAATAGAGTACTTCTTCTTGTAAAAAACATGTTTTTACTGCCACTGTGAATCACCTATTCTTTTACCTGTTACATACCTCATGTGTTGAGGTTATCTCTAGTAAGCATATTCACAAAGGATTCCTTTATATGTGTATATTTGTTTTTATAAAATAAACAGTATCACACTATTAGTTCTTCTCCTTGTTTTATGCATGCTCATCCCGGAGTTCTATACAGACCCTTAGTACCAGCTGAGGAAGAACGGGGATACAGCACCTTACACCTTCGGTCACAGACCGCCTAAACCACCATAATTTAATACAGCTTTGGGCGAGATACTTACCTCATATGATTGAGGTGAAGTCTGGTGTGTACCCATCTTGATGTAATAACGGACAAGATATCCTTACGTTCCTCATATCGCAACGTTTGTTGAAAAGTCACCACGGACATTATAACATCTCAATATCACCTCTGATACTTAGATGGGTGTATTATAAACTTTGTCAACGCTACAGAGCTTTACCTGGTGTTATTTGACTTATGCTTTTTAATTGTGGATTTATATTTAGACTCTGCATACTTATTTTGGCATTTGTGCTATATGTTCATATGTTATTGTGTTCAATTTATATGACCAACATTTTCAGCCTATTTTTAATGCATTTTATTCGTTATTAATTCATCCATTATAATAACTTGTGTTACTTTATTGGGCATTTGTTGTATTTAACACTTGTTTAGACAATATCAGTCCTCACTTATTGTTATCACCTTTTATTTCCAACATATATGTCTCTCTAGATACATTTCCCAAGACTATATTGTCTAGATAGTAAGAGATATATAGAACATACATCTATTTCTATATAGACATTTTTTAAATTATTCTTTTACATCTTTAATGGTAGCAACATTTTATATGAGCTAGGAAATTTATAAAGGAAAATATTAGATGCGCTAAATTCACAATATATATATATATATATATATATATATATATATATATATATATATATATATATATATATATATATATTTCTCCTGTTAAGTGTGATCAGTCCACGGGTCATCATTACTTCATTACTTCTGGGATATTAACTCCTCCCCAACAGGAAGTGCAAGAGGATATAGCTCCTCCCCTCTACGTCACACCCAGTCATTCTCTTGCACCCAACTAATAGATAGGATGTGTGAGAGGACTGTGGTGATTTTACTTAGTTTTTATGACTTCAATCAAAAGTTTGTTATTTTAAAACAGCACCGGAGCGTGTTGTTCATTCTCAGGGGGAATTTGAAGAAGAATCTACCTGAGTTTCTATATGATTTTAACCGGAGTAGTTAAGATCATGTTGCTGTTCTCGGCCATCTGAGGGGTGAGGTATACTTCAGATCAGGGGACAGCGGGCAGGGTCACCTGCAAAGAGGTATGTAGCAGCTTATTATTTTCTGAGAATGGAATTGATTAGAAAATACTGCAAATACCTATATAAAGTAAGTTCAGCCTTAAATGCAGTAGTAGCAACTGGTATCAGGCTGTCATGTATGTATATTTTCACTTCAGTATTCTGGGGAATGGCACTTCACTGGAATGATACTGTATGAATAAACCTTAGCCTATATTGCAGTGAGAACGGCTAGCAGTAGGTTTCTGTGACAATTTATTATCAGGTTAAACGTTTTGCTGGCATGTTAAATCGTTTAATTTTTTGAGGTACTGGGTGAAAAATTGTGTTGGGCACTAATTATCCACTTGGCGGGCATTTTATTCAATTTTTGACAGTTTACTGATCTCCCTCACTGTTGTGTGTGAGGGGGAGGGGCTTAATTTGGCGCTTTTACTACGCATCAGGAATTCAGTCACAAGTCTGTTTTTCTTCCCTGCATGATCCGGTTCGTCTCTACAGAGCTTAAGGGTCGTCAAAAGTTATTTTGAGGGAGGTAATCACTCACAGCAGACCTGTGAGATAGTGCTTGACTGTGATAAAAAACGTTATATTCTGTACTTTTTTTCTGTCATTTAAGGGTTAGTTATCCATTGCTAATGGGGACAATCCTTTGCTAAATATATATTTTTCCAGTAAAAATTTGATTTTATTGTTTCTCAACTGTAATAACTTCTGTGCTTCTTAAAGGCACAGTACGTTTTTTTCATACTATTGAAATTTAAATTGAAAAGTATTTCCAAGCTGCTGGTTTAATTGCTAGTGTGTTTAACATGTCTGATTCAGAGGAATATCTCTGTGCTATATGTGCTAAAGCCAAAGTGGAGCCCAATAGAAATTTATGTACTAATTGCATTGATGCTACTTTAAATAAAAGTCAATCTGTACAAATTGAACATCATTCACCAAACAACGAGGGGAAAGTTATGCCGACTAACTTGCCTCACGTGTCAGTACCTGAATCTCCCGCTCGGGAGGTGCGTGATTTGGTAACGCCGAGTACTTCAGGGCGGCCATTACAAATCACATTGCAGGACATGGCTAATGTTATGACTGAAGTTTTGTCTAAATTACCCGAACTTAGAGGGAAGCGGGACCACTCTGGGGTGAGAACAGAGTGCGCTGATAATACTAGGGCCATGTCAGATACTGGGTCACAGTATGCGGAACATGAGGACGGAGAGCTTCAATCTGCAGGTGACGGTTCTGATCCCAATAGAGTGGATTCAGACATTTCTAATTTTAAGTTTAAGCTTGAGAACCTCCGCGTTCTACTAGGGGAGGTATTAGCGGCTCTGAATGATTGTAACACCGTTGCAATTCCAGAGAAGTTATGTAGGCTGGATAGATACTATGCGGTACCGGCGAGTACTGACGTATTTCCTATACCTAAGAGGCTTATAGAGATAATTACTAAGGAGTGGGATAGGCCCGGTGTACCCTTTTTCCCCCCCTCCTGTATTTAGAAAAATGTTCCCAATAGACGCCACCACTCGGGACTTATGGCAGACGATCCCTAAGGTGGAGGGAGCGGTTTCTACTCTGGCTAAGCGTACCACTATCCCGGTGGAGGATAGCTGTGCCTTTTCAGATCCAATGGATAAAAAATTAGAGGGTTACCTTAAGAAAATGTTTGTTCAACAAGGTTTTATACTACAACCCCTTGCATGTATTGCGTCTGTCACGGCCGCGGCCGCTTTTTGGTCCGAGTCCCTGGAAGAGACTCTTGACTCAATTACTATCGAAGAAATTTCAAACAGGCTTAAAACCATTAAGCTAGCTAATTCATTTGTTTCTGATGCCGTAGTACATTTAACTAAACTTACGGCTAAGAATTCCGGTTTCGCCATTCAGGCACGCAGAGCACTGTGGCTAAAATCGTGGTCAGCTGACGTTACTTCTAAATCTAAGTTACTTAACATACCTTTCAAAGGGCAGACCTTATTCGGGCCCGGTTTGAAAGAAATTATCGCTGACATTACAGGAGGTAAAGGCCATGCCCTGCCTCAAGACAGAGCCAAACCTAGGGCTAGACAGTCTAATTTTCGTTCCTTTCGTAATTTCAAAGCAGGAGCAGCATCAACTTCCTCTGCTCCAAAACAGGAAGGAGCTGTTGCTCGCTACAGACAAGGCTGGAGACCTAACCAGTCCTGGAACAAGGGCAAGCAGGCCAGAAAACCTGCTGCTGCCCCTAAGACAGCATGAATTGAGGGCCCCCGATCCGGGAACGGATCTAGTGGGGGGCAGACTTTCTCTCTTCGCCCAGGCTTGGGCAAGAGATGTCCAGGATCCCTGGGCACTAGAGATCATATCTCAGGGATATCTTCTGGATTTCAAAACCTCTCCCCCAAAAGGGAGATTCCATCTGTCAAGGTTGTCAACAAACCAAATAAAGAAGGAGGCCTTTCTACGCTGCGTACAAGATCTGTTACTAATGGGAGTGATCCATCCGGTTCCGCGGTTTGAACACGGACAGGGATTTTACTCAAATCTGTTTGTGGTTCCCAAGAAAGAAGGAACCTTCAGACCAATCTTGGATTTAAAGATCCTAAACAAATTCCTAAGAGTTCCATCGTTCAAAATGGAAACTATTCGGACAATTCTACCCATGATCCAAAGGGGTCAGTACATGACCACAGTGGATTTAAAGGATGCTTACCTTCACATTCCGATTCACAGAGATCATTACCAGTATCTAAGGTTTGCCTTCCTAGACAGGCACTACCAGTTTGTAGCTCTTCCATTCGGGTTGGCTACGGCTCCAAGAATCTTCACAAAGGTTCTGGGGGCTCTTCTGGCGGTGCTAAGACCGCGAGGAATTTCGGTAGCTCCATACCTAGACGACATTCTGATACAAGCTTCAAGCTTTCAAACTGCCAAGTCTCATACAGAGTTAGTACTGGCATTTCTAAGATCGCATGGGTGGAAGGTAAACGAAAAGAAGAGTTCTCTCTTTCCACTCACAAGAGTTCCCTTCTTGGGGACTCTTATAGATTCTGTAGAAATGAAGATCTACCTGACAGAAGACAGGTTAACAAAACTTCAAAACGCTTGCCGTGTCCTTCATTCCATTCAACACCCGTCAGTGGTTCAATGCATGGAGGTGATCGGCTTGATGGTAGCGGCAATGGACATAGTACCCTTTGCATGCTTACACCTCAGACCACTGCAATTGTGCATGCTAAGTCAGTGGAATGGGGATTACTCAGATTTGTCCCCTACTCTGAATCTGGATCAAGAGACCAGAAATTCTCTTCTGTGGTGGCTTTCTCGGCCACATCTGTCCAGGGGGATGCCATTCAGCAGGCCAGAATGGACGATTGTAACAACAGACGCCAGCCTGCTAGGTTGGGGCGCTGTCTGGAATTCCCTGAAGGCTCAGGGATCATGGACTCAGGAGGAGAGTCTCCTGCCAATAAACATTCTGGAATTGAGAGCAGTTCTCAATGCCCTTCTGGCTTGGCCCCAATTAACAACTCGGGGGTTCATCAGATTTCAGTCGGACAACATCACGACTGTAGCTTACATCAACCATCAAGGAGGGACAAGAAGCTCCCTAGCGATGATGGAAGTATCAAAGATAATTCGCAATCCACATTCCGGGAGTGGAGAACTGGGAGGCGGATTTCCTAAGTCGTCAGACTTTTCATCCGGGGGAGTGGGAACTTCATCCGGAGGTCTTTGTCCAAATACTTCGACGTTGGGGCAAACCAGAAATAGATCTCATGGCGTCTCGACAGAACGCCAAGCTTCCTCGTTACGGGTCCAGATCCAGGGATCCGGGAGCGGCCCTGGTAGATGCTTTGACAGCACCTTGGACCTTCGAGAGAGCTTATGTGTTTCCACCCTTCCCGATGCTTCCTCGATTGATTGCCAGGATCAAACAGGAGAGAGCATCGGTGATTCTAATAGCGCCCGCGTCGCCACGCAGGACCTGGTATGCAGATCTAGTGGACATGTCCTCCTGTCCACCTTGGTCTCTGCCTCTGAGACAGGACCTTCTGATTCAGGGTCCCTTCAAACATCAAAATCTAATTTCTCTGAAGCTGACTGCCTGGAAATTGAACGCTTGATTTTATCAAAACGTGGATTTTCTGAGTCAGTAATTGATACTTTAATACAGGCTAGGAAGCCTATTACCAGAAAGATTTACCATAAAATATGGCGTAAATACCTATATTGGTGCGAATCCAAAGGTTACTCTTGGAGTAAGGTTAGGATTCCTAGGATATTGTCTTTTCTACAAGAAGGTTTAGAAAAGGGTTTATCCGCTAGTTCCTTAAAGGGACAGATCTCAGCTCTGTCCATTCTGTTGCACAAACGTCTGTCAGAAGTTCCAGACGTTCAGGCTTTTTGTCAGGCTTTGGCCAGGATTAAGCCTGTGTTTAAAACTGTTGCTCCGCCATGGAGTTTAAACCTTGTTCTTAACGTTTTACAGGGCGTTCCGTTTGAACCCCTTCATTCCATTGATATAAAGTTGTTATCTTGGAAAGTTCTATTTTTAATGGCTATTTCCTCGGCTCGAAGAGTCTCTGAGTTATCAGCCTTACATTGTGATTCTCCTTATTTGATTTTTCACTCGGATAAGGTAGTTCTGCGTACTAAACCTGGTTTCTTACCTAAGGTAGTCACTAACAGGAATATCAATCAAGAGATTGTTGTTCCATCCTTGTGTCCAAATCCTTCTTCAAAGAAGGAACGACTTCTGCACAATCTGGATGTAGTTCGTGCCCTAAAATTTTATTTACAGGCAACTAAAGATTTTCGACAAACGTCTTCCCTGTTTGTCGTTTACTCTGGTCAGAGGAGAGGTCAAAAAGCTTCTGCTACCTCTCTCTCTTTTTGGCTTCGTAGTATAATACGTTTAGCTTATGAGACTGCTGGACAGCAGCCTCCTGAAAGAATTACAGCTCATTCCACTAGAGCTGTGGCTTCCACTTGGGCCTTTAAGAATGAGGCCTCTGTTGAACAGATTTGCAAGGCTGCAACTTGGTCTTCGCTTCATACTTTTTCCAAATTTTACAAATTTGACACTTTTGCTTCTTCGGAGGCTATTTTTGGGAGAAAAGTTCTTCAGGCAGTGGTTCCTTCTGTATAAAGATCCTGCTTGTCCCTCCCGTCATCCGTGTACTTTTGCTTTGGTATTGGTATCCCAGAAGTAATGATGACCCGTGGACTGATCACACTTAACAGGAGAAAACATAATTTATGCTTACCTGATAAATTCCTTTCTCCTGTAGTGTGATCAGTCCACGGCCCGCCCTGTTTTTTATGGCAGGTCTAAATTTTTAAATTATACTCCAGTCACCACTGCACCCTTTAGCTTCTCCTTTCTCGTTGGTTCTTGGTCGAATGACTGGGTGTGATGTAGAGGGGAGGAGCTATATAGCAGCTCTGCTGGGTGATCCTCTTGCACTTCCTGTTGGGGAGGAGTTAATATCCCAGAAGTAATGATGACCCGTGGACTGATCACACTACAGGAGAAAGGAATTTATCAGGTAAGCATAAATTATGATATATATATATATATATATATATATATATATATATATATATATATATATATATATATATATATATATATATATATATATATACACACACACATCCCCCTAAATATAACTAACTCCTAGATTTTGAACATATTTCTTGAGCACTGTGTTATACCCTGTACCATGTACTATCAGGTAACTTCCTGCTGTATTTACAGGGCATCAAGAGGAGAACCCGGGCACTGGGCTATTTAATGTGAAGGAAGAGGGTGAGACAGATGACATGAATAGTCATCAGACTGAAATACATTGGTCCCTCCCTGCCGGTGAGTAGTAATACGTGAGAGTCTGCCGGGGCTGTGCACACAGTTACTTCCTGCTCTCCCTTGTAGTTTACCGTCTGGTTTATAAACGCAGATAACAACATGAGTTTAACCCTTGTTTAGTTCATGTTGTATTTTTATACTGGAATATAGCAGATCACGGCCCAGAATAAAAAACATTTTGCTGAAAGTAAGAGAGATAAAGCACTACATTGTGTATTTGGCAATTTTGTCTATATGGGAAATATATAAATTGTAAAGTTATAAAAACTACACCATGGTTAGTAATTAATCAACAGAGGCAAAAAACAGACAGGCGACGTTTCGGGATCTTATCCCTTCCTCATGCCTTACCTTAACAAACAAACTTTACTCCTTTATATACATACCACTAGGTGGCACTGTGGAGCAATTAACCCTTCCATTTACTTCTACCTTTTACATATATAATACAATAACATCTAATATACAAAACTACTAGTATATAAATCTATTAAAAAAGCAACAAGTAATTACTATGAATCATTGGGATACTTGGATACAATATTATGTTATTAAATTTGATATACATAATCAAATCGTTATTGTTACAAAAAAATTGATAAATCCCAATCTTTATTTAATCCTCTAGGTTCAAGAGTACCTAATTCAAAATCCAAAATTATTCACTTTTCGTGTTAACTGTGGAGTGCCTAAATAAAGAAATAGAGCAACAGAATACAAAATTGGCTGAGATGGAAAAAGATCTGAAAAAGGCATTACCTGCAGATGACTTTGACAAAATCATGCTGGAAATAAATAATAAAATCAAAGACCTGAAGAAAATCATAGAGCATAAACGTTCCAAATTTGCCAGAGATGAGCTCGATTACTCCTCAGGGAGAGTATACAGATGGCGCTTTGACCCTGAAGGCACAAGACGAAGGTATACGCAACATACGCAGAGACGGCAAGGACGTAACCAGGCGCAGACCAGCAGCGGCACCAGATCGTCAGACAGCTCTCCGGGGGAATCGGATCTCGAAAGAAACGAGGAGGCCGCAAACATCGGCACAAGCCCTGGGAAAGACACCAAGAAGAAAACGGTCAGACAACTTCGGTCCGGGCAACGCAATTAGAGCCATTGGAGACCTCTGGGGTAACAGCTTTAAGCTATGGAACTAAATCTGGTAACGTAAAAGTAAGGAGTGATGTTAATAATGTGATCAACATTTCTAAACATATTCTGAAGGAAGATGAAATGGAACTTTTGAATAAAGGACTTTCCTTTTGCCCTCAAAAGAACTGCAATTTTTTTCAATTGCAAAAGGACCTGTTCAGATTCTTTAGAACACTAAAGCTTAAAACCTTTAATTAGGATAATAAAATATCTAAAAATGAGAGTCCTACGATTCATTTAAATCAATTTGGGCTTAAAAAGAAAAGCCATTTCAACCCTGGGTCTGTTGATCATAGTATAGAAACTTATATATCATTAGTTCAGAATGACATCTCTAAATTGCAAATTCAAACCGAGCAGCATAGGCTTAAAATTAACAGATATAAACCTAGGATTAGTAACACCACCAAACAACATCAGCTTACTTTACAAAACCTTCAAAAACAGCAAGATATCATTTTTAAGAGAGCTGATAAGGGTGGAGCTGTAATTGTATTGGATAAAAATGAATATATTCTTGAAATTAAAAAACAACTCGGCGATAATAAAGTATATCAGAAATTGCCTTTTAACCCTGTATTCAAAATTCAGAAAGAAATAGAAAATGTAATCTCTGATGCTGTTAAAAATAACATCATAGGGAAAGATGTAGCTTCTTTTTTGATAAATGACAAACCATGTACCCTGGTTATCTATGTTCTGCCAAAAGTGCATAAGTGTCTAGCTAAGCCACCTGGTCGCCCGATAGTAGCAAGCACTAATTCAGTTTTCACGAATATCTCTATAGTCTTAGACAAAATACTTTGCCCATATGTAGAATGATCTAATTCCTTTGTTAAAGACACAGGAGATTTTCTACTTAAGTTGGACTCTTTAGCCCTCCCCACTTCTAAGTTTATTATTTATAGCTTAGATGTTGAACGTTTATACACTAATATTAAACATACCAGTGGGAAAGATTCAATTAAAGTCACTTTAGAGTCTGATAACAAATACAATAATGCTCAAATTGACTTTTTTGTTTAATTGATAACAATTATTCTGTATGGAAACTATTTTATGTTTCAGGATGACTTCTTTCTTCAGCTCCAAGGTACTGCTATGGGTTCCAACGTCGCTCCCAACTATGCCAATATCTTTATGAATTTATATGAAGAAAGGTATGTTTATTCTAATCATTTGTTTATTCGATATGGCGCCACATGGTGGAGCTATGTCGACGATATATTCGGGGTATGGTTGGTCGACGTTGGAACCCTAATTAATTTATTTATTGAACTAAATATAGCTACCAGTAAAATTAAATTCAAACTAATCTGGAGTGAAGAATATTTAGATTTTCTTGATGTTGAGTCATCAAAATGGGCAATTCATTTAGTACTGATTTATTCAGAAAAAGCACTGACCGTAATAGTCTGCTTAGGTATGAAAGTGTTCACCCACCCTCTCTTATTAAAAGTCTTCCTCACAGCCAAATGTTAAGGGTACGAAAAATTGTCTCAGATGAGGATATAATTAACACTAGATTGAAAGAAATGGGTGAAAGATTTAAGGAGAGAGGATATCCAGAAACATTAATAAATGATGAGATAGACATTGCGAAATCTATCCCTAGGGTTAGTTTATTAAAATCTAAAACTAGCAAGATGGCTGAATTGATTAAACCCTTTAATAAGGATAGGCTTATTTTTGTATCAGAATATAATGCTCAAAGTAAGGAAATTGTGCAAATTATTAATAAACACTGGAGCGTTTTAGCAAATTGTAACCCCAATATACAAGAATTTAGAGTAAATCCTATGCCTGCATATAAAAGGGGTTACTAAATACCCAGACTAAATTAGTTAAAGCAGACGTAGGCTCTAAGTTTAAAAAACAATACACGTTACTTGTCATCTAAAAATGTGGGCTGCTTTCCGTGTCTAAGTTGCTCATGTTGTAATAACGTCACTAAAGGTTCAGTATTTTATCATCCCCACACTGGTAAGAAATATAATATCAAGGGTTATTTGACCTGTTTAACCACTTACATTATATGATTAAATGTCCATGTGGTGGAGTCCATTGGTGAATCGTCAAGATGCGCAAAAGATCGCATCATTGAGCATAAAAGTAATATCCGCACAGGTAATCTAAAATCTCCAGTAGCTAATCATTTCTTAAAAATGGGCCATTCCATCAGCCAACTTAAGTTTCAAATTATTGATCATGTAAAACTACCTCGTAGAGGAGGTGATAGAGAACTACTCAAGCGAAGAGAATCATTTTGGATTTTTGAATTAGGTACTCTTGAACCCAGAGGATTAAATAAAGATTGGGATTTATCAATTTTTTTGTAACAATAACGGTTTGATTATGTATATCAGAGTTAATAACATAATATTGTATCCAAGTATCCCAATGATTTATAGTAATTACTTGTTGCTTTTTTAATAGATTTATATACTAGTAGTTTTGTATATTAGAAGTTATTGTATTATATATGTAAAAGGTAGAAGTAAATGGAAGGGTTAATTGCTCCACAGCAATTATTGTGTCTGATGGAGGCAGGTTACAGGTGAGTGTGCACATGCATTGTGTCTGAGGGAGGCAGCTTACAGGTGAGTGTGTACACGTGTCTAACGTTCTCTTTCAGCTAAAATATGTAAGATAAGTAACAGACAAGTGAGAGGGAAAAGTACCACAGTGAGTGTATTTGGTGCTATTGTCTGTCTGGGAAATACACAAACTGTTGTATGGTAAAGTTATAGCGACTAGATCATGTGATATAAAAACTAGATCATGTGATATAAAAACTGAATCTGCTTTATTTGTACAGACGCTGATAACACTGATGTAGTGAAAGATGAGATAACAGAAGATCTGTATACGCGTGATCAGGTGAAGACTGAAGAGGATGAAGTTCCTATAAATACGGCTACAGGTGACTAGCGCATATTAAAGGGACAGTCTACTCCAAAATTTCTATTGTTTTAAAAAGATAGATAATCCCTTTATTACCAATTCCCCACTTTTGCACAACCAACACGGTTATATTAATACACATTTTAGCTCTGTGATTACCTGGATCTAAGACTTCTGTGACTGTCTCCTTATCTCAGTTCTATTTACAGACTTGCATTTTAGACAATATGTGCAGACTCATGAATAACTCCATGGGAGTGAGCACAATGTTATCTATCTGGCACACATGAACGAGAAGTGTTTTCTTTCATGTAATTGGCAAGAGTCCATGAGCTAGTGACATATGGGATATACAATCCTACCAGGAGGGGCAAAGTTTCCCAAACCTCAAAATGCCTATAAATACACCCCTCACCACACCCAAAATTCAGCTATCTGCTCTTTCTTGTGAGTCTCCTTTTCTGATTTTTCATCAGGATAAGGCAGTTTTGCGGACTTCTTTTCAATTTTTACCTAAGGTTGTGAATTCTAACAACATTAGTAGAGAAATTGTTGTCCCTTCCTTATGTCCTAATCCTAAGAATTCTTTGGAGAGATCCTTACATTCTTTGGATGTGGTAAGAGCTTTGAAATATTATGTGGAAGCTACTAAAGATTTCAGGAAGACTTCTAGTCTATTTGTTTTATTTTCTGGTCCTAGGAAAGGTCAGAAGGCTTCTGCTAGTTCCTTGGCTTCTTGGTTGAAACTTTTGATTCATCAAGCTTATTTTGAGTCGGGTCAGGCCCCGCCTCAGAGAATTACAGCTCATTCTACTAGATCAGTTTCAAACTTCGTGGGCTTTTAAGAATGAAGCTTCAGTTGATCAGATTTGCAAAGCGGCGACTTGGTCCTCTTTGCATACATTTACTAAATTCTACCGTTTTGATGTATTTGCTTCTTCAGAAGCAGTTTTTGGTAGAAAAGTTCTTCAGGCAGCTTTTTCAGTTTGATTCTTCTGCTTTTGATTTAAGTTTTTCTTTCAAGATGAAATAAACTTATTTTTGTTTTGGGTTGTGGATTAATTTTTTCAGCGGAATATGGCTGTTTTTATTTTTATTCCCTCCCTCTCTAGTGACTCTTGAGTGGAAGACTCCACATCTTGGGTATTGATATCCCATATGTCACTAGCTCATGGACTCTTGCCAATATGAAAGAAATGAATTTATCAGGTAAGTTCTTACATAAATTATGTTTTGCTGTGAAAAGCCATAAAAATGCTCTGAGATAAAGGCGGCCTGTAGGGGCTTAGAAACAGGCAGACATTTAGATGTTTAAAGGTTATAAAGTATATTAATATAACAATGTTTGTGCAAAGCTGGGGAATGGGTAGTAAAGGTGTTATCTATCTTTTTAAACATTTTGGTTTAGACTGTCCCTTTAAAGGGAAGATTCTGTGATGGTGACATTTTGTCTCATGTAAATAACAGTAATCAAATGGTTACACAGCAAACACATTAGTTTGTTTATAGGATTTTGTCTTTTTAAATAACTAATAACACACAGATAGGATAAGTGCTTATCTAGGTAAAAGTTCAGCAGTAATATGCAGTTCATAATGCAGAGGTGTATTTATTATATAAACTCATGAACCTTATCTTATGCCGGTGCATGTTCCACCCAACAATAATATAACAGAAACAAATATAACACCCCTTATACTTGTGGAGACTCAGTAGTTCAGCAGTCTATGTCCGGTAAAATGCTATGCAGTCTCACTAACCACATGAGCTTGCAATCAGCCTGTCTGCAATAGTTAATACGTTAAGGTTTAAAGGACAACTAAATACAGTAGAGTTGCATAATTAACAGGTGCATCATAAAAAGACAATGCAATGAAACTTACTCTGAATTAAAAGACCACTAAACACGGTAGCATTGCATAATAAATAGACAATACAAAAGTATTTGGTTTGAATTTCAAATAAGTAGTAGATTTATTTCTGACAAATTCTAAAGTTAGTTCTATTTTCCCTCTCACTGCATCACGTGACAGCCATAAGCCAATCAGAAAATGCATATACAAATATCCTGTGAATTTTGCACATGCTCAGTAGGAGTTGGTGCCTCTGATAGTTTGTACTGTATATAAAAAGACTGTGATAATGAAAGTAAATTGGAAAGTCTCTTCAAACTGCACGTCACAAGTTTCCAGATCACTAACAGACACTCCAGTGCTGGCCATTGAGTATCACTGTAGAGATCACTATCCAAAGTAAGTTTGCCTAAAGTCAGTCAGTGCTAAAAGAACGCGCACCCTGAGTTGCAATATAAAGGAACAGGCATGGAAGTTGTTCTAGCCTTTGTTCTATCTCAGGAGTGCTGTTCTCTCTCTTCTAATATATCACTATGCTCTGAGAGGCCCTTACTCCCAGATCTAAGCTTCCTGTTCCTTATATGAAGGTCTCATAGTGACTTTCTGCCTCCCTGATCTGTTCAGAGGGTAATATTACACCCTGAGAAGTTTCACATCCATTTTGGACACACTACTCTTTAATTTTGACTTTACCATTCCTTTAAGGGTCTAGTTGAATCATTGTTGCTATTTTGTTTAGACCCCAAGTGGATTAAATTAAAATTGATTTTTTTGTCCCATGTCTATATTTAATGGGACTGGCTACTTTATCTGTAACCAAAAGCAAATGCTGCAGCACTCAAGAAGCTGTTTAATGGGGACAGATCCCTGCGTGTCTAACAGATGCTTTAATACTTCTCCACACAAATTGAGTGGGCGGGTGCAGGAAACCACATGCACACTGTAGACGTCGGCGTAATCCATTAATATACCAGGCATCCTACACAAAACAAATCCTAAAGGACCAAAGCACTCAAAAATAAAATAAATCCATATGAATAGAATTTTTTTTTTTTTTTAAAGAAACCATGTGCCCACTGTAGATATCAGAGTAATCTATCAATATACCAGTCATTCGCCACAAAACTAATCTTAAAGGGCCAAAGCGCTCAAAAATAAAATCAATCCATATTTATTGAAAATTTGTTAACAAACAGGCAATGACTCCATGCAATTACATTGGCATTCTATAAGAAAAGGGCTTTTTTTAAGTGTGGTATTTAAAGGTGTAAATCTTGTGATCATGTAACTTATGTTGACACCTTTTATAGCTACACACACGGGAACAAATGATGAAATACAATATCCACCTCACAAACCTAACGCTGCTACATATCTGTCTCTAATTGGCTTCAGCAGAGGTGATAAGATACTACAAAACAGTGGATATGTTAAACTGGTTAGCTGTGTCTACTCCAGTAACAACTCTGGATCAGTTCCTCCAAGGCAAGTGTTGAGTGGTGACTGGCTATTGAAAAACAATTGCAACAAACAAGGTATTAATACATTTAAAAAAAGTCACATTGACATATTAATTAATTTACAAGACTGACGGAAAATCTACATGGGCCCATATTACCATTTGTTCAGGCTAGACACATGGCAAATGCAGAAGAAACAGAAACAGTTATGATAATCCATTAATATACCAGGCATCCCCCACAAAACAAATCCTGAAGGGCCAAAGCACTCAAAAATAAATCCATATGAATAGAATTTTTTTTTTAAAGGCAGGCAATGCATATAGAAATGTGACTATAACCATGATGGGAAGTTCAATGATCCACGCTGCCGCATTCTAGAAGAAAGGGCATTTTTTAAATAGAAACATACGGCTAGATTTAGAGTTTTGTCGGTAACGACCCGCGTAGCTAACGCCGGCTTTTTTCTGGCCGCACCATAAAAATAACTCTGGTATTGAGAGTCCACAGAATCGCTGCGTTAGGCTCCAAAAAAGGAGCGTAGAGCATTTTTAACGCATCTGCAACTCTCGATACCAGAGTGCACGATTCCCCCATAGGAAACAATGGGGCTGTTTGAGCTGAAAAAAAACCTAACACCTGCAAAAAAGCCGCGTTCAGCTCCTAACGCAGCCCCATTGTTTCCTATGGGGAAACACTTCCTACGTCTGCACCTAACACTCTAACATGTACCCCGAGTCTAAACACCCCTAACCTTACACTTATTAACCCCTAATCTGCCGCCCCCGCTATCGCTGACCCCTGCATATTATTATTAACCCCTAATCTGCCGCTCCGTAAACCGCCGCTACTTACATTATCCTTATGTACCCCTAATCTGCTGCCCCTAACACCGCCGACCCCTATATTATATTTATTAACCCCTAATCTTCCGCCCCCAACGTCGCCGCCACCTACCTACACTTATTAACCCCTAATCTGCCGACCGGAGCTCACCGCTACTATAATAAATGTATTAACCCCTAAAGCTAAGTCTAACCCTAACACTAACACCCCCCTAACTTAAATATAATTTAAATCTAACTAAATTAATTAACTCTTATTAAATAACTTATTCCTATTTAAAGCTAAATACTTACCTGTAAAATAAACCCTAATATAGCTACAATATAAATTATAATTACATTGTAGCTATTTTAGGATTAATATTTATTTTACAGGCAACTTTGTAATTATTTTAACCAGGTACAATAGCTATTAAATAGTTAAGAACTATTTAATAGTTACCTAGTTAAAATAATTACAAAATCACCTGTAAAATAAATCCTAACCTAAGTTCTAATTAAACCTAACACTACACTATCTATCAATAAATAAATTAAATAAAATACCTACAATTAAACCTAACACTACACTAGCAATACATTAATTAAATACTATATCTACAAATAACTAAAATGAAATAAACTAACTAAAGTAAAAAAAATAAAAAAGAACTAAGTTACAAAAAATAAAAAAATATTTACAAACATAAGAAAAAGATTACAGCAATTTTAAACTAATTACACCTACTCTAAGCCCCCTAATAAAATAACAAAGACCCCCAAAATAAAAAATGCCCTACCCTATTCTAAATTACTAAAGTTAAAAGCTCTTTTACCTTACCAGCCCTGAACAGGGCCCTTTGCGGGGCATGCCCCAAGAAGTTCAGCTCTTTTGCCTGTAAAAAAAACCATACAATACCCCCCCAACATTACAACCCACCACCCACATACCCCTAATCTAACCCAAACCCCCCTTAAATAAACCTAACACTAAGCCCCTGAAGATCTTCCTACCTTGTCTTCACCTCACCAGGTATCACCGATCCGTCCTGGCTCCAAAATCTTCATCCAACCCAAGCGGGGGCTGGCGATCCATCCATCCGGTGGCTGAAGAGGTCCAGAAGAGGCTCCAAAGTCTTCATCCTATCCGGGAAGAAGAGGCGATCCGGACCGGCAACCATCTTGATCCAAGCGGCATCTTCATCCGATGACGACCGGCTCCATCCTGAAGACCTCCGACGCGGAACATCCATCCTGCCCGACGACTGAACGACGAATGACGGTTCCTTTAAATGACGTCATCCAAGATGGCGTCCCTCGAATTCCGATTGGCTGATAGGATTCTATCAGCCAATCGGAATTAAGGTAGGAATATTCTGATTGGCTGATGGAATCAGCCAATTAGAATCAAGTTCAATCCGATTGGCTGATCCAATCAGATTGAGCTCGCATTCTATTGGCTGTTCCGATCAGCCAATAGAATGCGAGCTCAATCTGATTGGCTGATTGGATCAGCCAATCGGATTAAACTTGATTCTGATTGGCTGATTCCATCAGCCAATCAGAATATTCCTACCTTAATTCCGATTGGCTGATAGAATCCTATCAGCCAATCGGAATTCGAGGGACGCCATCTTGGATGACATCATTTAAAGGAACCGTCATTCGTCGTTCAGTCGTCGGGCAGGATGGATGTTCTGTGTCGGAGGTCTTCAGGATGGAGCCGGTCGTCATCGGATGAAGATAGAAGATGCCGCTTGGATCAAGATGGTTGCCGGTCCGGATCGCCTCTTCTTCCCGGATAGGATGAAGACTTTGGAGCCTCTTCTGGACCTCTTCAGCCACCGGATGATGGATCGCCAGCCCCCGCTTGGGTTGGATGAAGATTTTGGAGCCAGGACGGATCGGTGATACCTGGTGAGGTGAAGACAAGGTAGGAAGATCTTCAGGGGCTTAGTGTTAGGTTTATTTAAGGGGGGTTTGGGTTAGATTAGGGGTATGTGGGTGGTGGGTTGTAATGTTGGGGGGGGGGGGGGTATTGTATGTTTTTTTTTTTACAGGCAAAAGAGCTGAACTTCTTGGGGCATGCCCCGCAAAGGGCCCTGTTCAGGGCTGGTAAGGTAAAAGAGCTTTTAACTTTAGTAATTTAGAATAGGGTAGGGCATTTTTTATTTTGGGGGTCTTTGTTATTTTATTAGGGGGCTTAGAGTAGGTGTAATTAGTTTAAAATTGTAATATTTTTCTTATGTTTGTAAATATTTTTTTATTTTTTGTAACTTAGTTCTTTTTTTTTTTTTGTACTTTAGTTAGTTTATTTAATTGTATTTATTTGTAGGTATTTGTATTTAATTAATTTATTGATAGTGTAGTGTTAGGTTTAATTGTAACTTAGGTTAGGATTTATTTTACAGGTAATTTTGTAATTATTTTAACTAGGTAACTATTAAATAGTTCTTAACTATTTAATAGCTATTGTACCTGGTTAAAATAATTACGAAGTTGCCTGTAAAATAAATATTAATCCTAGAATAGCTACAATGTAATTATAATTTATATTGTAGCTATATTAGGGTTTATTTTACAGGTAAGTATTTAGCTTTAAATAGGAATAATTTATTTAATAAGAGTTAATTAATTTCGTTAGATTAAAATTATATTTAACTTAGGGGGGTGTTAGTGTTAGGGTTAGACTTAGCTTTAGGGGTTAATACATTTATTAGAATAGCGGTGAGCTCCGGTCGGCAGATTAGGGGTTAATGTTTGAAGTTTGGTGTCGGCGATGTTAGGGAGGGCAGATTAGGGGTTAATACTATTTATTATAGGGTTAGTGAGGCGGATTAGGGGTTAATAACTTTATTATAATAGCGGTGCGGTCCGCTCGGCAGATTAGGGGTTAATAAGTGGAGGCGACGTTGTGGGGGGCAGATTAGGGGTTAATAAATATAATATAGGGGTCGGCGGTGTTAGGGGCAGCAGATTAGGGGTACATAGCTATAATGTAGGTGGCGGTGCTTTGCGGTCGGCAGATTAGGGGTTAATTATTGTAAGTAGCTGGCAGCGACGTTGTGGGGGGCAGGTTAGGGGTTAATAAATATAATACAGGGGTCGGCGGTGTTAGGGGCAGCAGATTAGGGGTACATAGGGATAACTTAGCTGGCGGCGCTTTGAGGTCGGCAGATTAGGGGTTAAAAAAAAAAACGAGTGGCGGCGATGTGGGGGGACCTCAGTTTAAGGGTACATAGGTAGTTTATGGGTGTTAGTGTACTTTAGAGTACAGTAGTTAAGAGTTTTATGAACCGGCGTTAGCCCAGAAAGCTCTTAACTCCTGACTTTTTCCTGCGGCTGGAGTTTTGTCGTTAGAATTCTAACGCTCACTTCAGACACGACTCTAAATACCGGCGTTAGAAAGATCCCATTGAAAAGATAGGATACGTAATTTACGTAAGGGGATCTGCGGTATGGAAAAGTCGCGGCTGAAAAGTGAGCGTTAGACCCTTTTTTCAGTGACTCCAAATACCGGCGGTAGCCTAAAACCAGCGTTAGGAGCCTCTAACGCTGGTTTTCACGGCTACCGCCAAACTCTAAATCTAGGCCATAGAATTTGACGATGGATAAGAACCAAAAAGGCCCATCAAGTCTACCCATATTACAAGTTACTTTTTTCATAGGATAGCCTTATGCATGTCCCAGGAATGTTTTTAATTCTCTTACAGTCCTTGTGTTCATCACATCTGTTGGAAGCTTATTCTATGAATCCTCCACCATTTCTCCTGAATCTGCTTCCCTCTAACTTAAAGGGACACTTAAGTCAAAATTAGACTTTCTTGATTCGTATAGAGCATGGAATTTTAAACAACTTTCTAATTTACTTCCATTAACAAAATATGCACAGTCTTTTTATATTTACACACACTGAGCATGTGCAAGGAATTACAGAATATACGTGTATGCATTTGTGAGTGGCTGATGGATATAACATAATAGACGAGGAGGGGAAAAAGACATAACTTTGAAATTTGTCAGAAAAAAATCTACTGCTCATTTGAAGTTAATTTCAGACTAATTGCCATTTTATTGTCTTTTCATCATGCATTTGTTGATTATGCAAATCTACTGTATTTACTGGTCATTTAAGACCCTTTGTTATGGCATTTATTATTTATTTTTGTGGAAAATGCTTTCAGCTTCCACTTTGTCTCTTCCTCTATTTGATGGTTTCTATCATGTCACCTCTTTCCCTTCTCTCCTCTAAACTATACCTATTTACAGTATGTCATAGTCTTTCTTTGTACATTTTTATATTTTAGACCGTATACCATTTTAGTAGCCATCCTTTTGAGAGTTTTAAGTTTATTTATATCCTTCTGGAGAATGGTCTCCAGAATTGTACATAGTATTTCAGATGAGGCCCAACAAATGATCTGTAAAGTAACATTAGAACCTTGCTAATTCTGCTACTAAATGTGGTGTTTCATAGTGTAAAACTTGTGATCATGTGGTGACGCCTTTAGATCTCCACACGCATGAAAAATAAATTAAATATGATATCCCCTTAATCATGTTAGTACATATGTGATCTATATTTTACATCTTGGGATGTCACATACAATATGTGGGTAAAATGAAGAGAGAGTTTAAGTCTTAACTCTAGATTGTCAGAGCATATCGGGGATATAGAAAACCCAGATGCATGAATACGTGTAGCTAGATGATTCCAAGCTTTTCATGATGCTAATTCTAGTATGGTACAATTCAGGCTATTGACTTTGTGCCAGCTCTATGGCAGCAGTGTTTTCTGCTGCCAAAGAATACTATAGACATGTGCACGCTCCTGAGCTCTTATGAGCCTGCTTCAAAGGATACTAAGAGAACAAAGCAATTTGTACAAGTAAATTGCCAAGTTGTTTAAAACTGCAGTCTCTTTCTGAATCATGACAGTTTACTTTTGACTTTACTACCCCTTTAAAGGGTCATTAAGCATTTTGAGATAGCAATATAAAAGGATAAATCATGTGTGTGTATATGTATGTATGTGTATGTATGTATATATATATATATATATATATATATATATATATATATATATATATATATATATATATATATATATATTGTATATGTGTGTGTGTATATATATCTATATGTGTGTATAGAGAGAGATAGAGAGAGAGAGATAGAGATATATACACAAAGAATATGCAGTAGATTATATCCGGCACAAACTTATATCCAGCTAATTACTCCACATACTGTGTCACAATGAAAGAGACAGACCCAGATTGCGTTCAAAAGAAAAAAATATTTATATATCCTGAACCAGATACATCTGACAGTCAGCTTATATTATAGAAAAGCAGGAACTAGTACTAAGTGCTGAAAATGGGGTACCCCAAAGGCCAATTATTATACACTCATAATTATACATGCAATACAAATTAGAATGCAAATTAAATGGCATATATACGGTATCACAATAACCACATATTCTCTTCAACGGACTGTAAGCACATGTGAATTAAATGTCCCGATCATGTAGTGCAATAAAGTTGCTTTAATATCACATAATCCTTAAACTCGTTTTCCCGTAAAAGAGAATTACCAAAATTGGGGAGTCTTAAGTATGACAGTTTGTCTCACCAAATATTAGATTTCCTCCTTAAATTCTTAACTCCGGTTACTTTACCAAACTTGGCTTGCACACTCCACCGGGTCCTCGTGCTGCAGTCGGCTACGATCGCCGTCAACCTTGTTTGTTGGATACTGCACACAGACCCTCCCTCCGGCTACGTTACCGAACTTGGTTTGTGTAAATCACCGGATCCTCGTGCTGCAGTCGGCTCTTAACGCCATCAACCTTGTTTGTTGGGCACTGCACACTGACCCTCCGTTAGGATGCAAACGGCCTTCCTCATCTGTTGTTTAGCACAGGTTAGTGTTACCGGGCATAACTATTTCCAGCGGTTATTGTAACTAATACATTAAGCAGACTTTTTGCAATAATTTGCAACAGAGTTCCCACATTGAGTTTCTAGTGGGTGTAGTCGTTACATTACGTAATGTAACGGCTACACCCACTAGAAACTCAATGTGGGAGTAGCACCTTGACGCTGGAACTTGGAAATTATTGCAAAAAGTCTGCTTAATGTATTGGTTGCAGTGCCCAACAAACAAGGTTGACAATCAACTATCTAAAAAGTATATAGTTTTTCTCCTTATTTTTCTTCTTTGATCTTTGTAACAAATACACAAAACACTCTATAAATTTTGATAATTTTTTTTTTTTATTGTCAAATAGGAACCGTTTTTTAACAGAAAATTTCTTTATTATCAAATAGGAACCGCTTTCAGCCACGTCTCTCACCTATATAGCATTGGACCTACCAGTTTATCATACCACCAAGCATTAAAAATATACTTTTTAGATAGTTGATTTTATATTTAATAAGTTTTTTTAATTTTTAGAGAAAAGCACATGCAATGTCAGACATTACGTGGTATTGTCTGTTTTTGTGATTCAAAACCACCACATACAGTGCCAAACGTAATATGGTACTGAGTTGTCTTTTTTGGTCATTCTAAATTGCCAAAAGAATCTTTTTGGTATAATATAATCATTATCTTATTCATACATCAACATTTTTAAATGCAATATATTGATTTTGAATGTGCATATTCCTATTTTCTTTCAGAGCGTTCATAATTTAACTCTTATTATTTTCTCCATTTAGAATTTTTACTAAATCTTCTCGCAAATCCCTACAATCATTTGCACCAGCATATATATTTTGCAATTCAAGTCCGTGATGCGGAGTATAGATTTCACTTTGCGCATATTGACATTAGTTTGTTCTCAATCTCATAATTCACATATACTTATATAACATTTGGACATTATCGAACACAGTGTCAAACACAACAAATTTCATACACCTCTGATAAACATTTATTTTTATATATACGATGTCTCATAATAGCTTCCAGACCAAATGTATTCAAGTTTACACAGACGTATATTTTAATATGTTTTTATTTAACGAGCAAAGATGTTTCTATTCATTGATATTTATGCAATTTGTTTCAATATGGCTACATTCTACAACTTGTACATGACGTGTCTCAGGCTATGATTGGTCTAATTTTGACCTATGAAATGTATTGGCACTCTTTTTAAATTTATCAACTTACATGTGTAATTCATTATACTTGATGAAACGGCCAGGAGCTTGCAGCTGAGAAACGCATTTAAAGCTCTGCAAATAAATTGTTTTTATTTCTTATTATTCAAACCTTGTTTTTCTGGCTTTTGTCTATCCAAATAACCCCCCATAAACCCTGCCGTTTCTGTAAGGGTTCATTTTTATTGAGACACTTTTGACGAATATTAGCGCAAAGTGGATGCTGCATGCAGCTATAGCTGCTTTCTTTTATACACTGCTGCTCCAGATGATTCCCTTCCATCTGTGGAGCTGCACCTTGGAAGTTTGGATGCTTTCTGTATCAGCATACTGACTGCTGCATAAAACGTGAAGGAGAGCACACAGCTGCACCTTGGAAGTTTGGATGCTTTCTGTATCAGCGTACTGACTGCAGCACAAAACGTCAGCCTGCCCATTCGCACTTCTTTACATAAGAGTGCCAGTACTCTTGTGAGTATATCTACAACAGTTTGTCTCTTTTTGTGACTCCAGTTTATTGAACTTATTTGCACTATGAGGCGCTGTCTTTTGCTCACTTTCTAGATACACTGTTTTGATCATCCAGTCCCAAGACTAGCTGCCTGCCGCCTTCAGACATTATCACCTTGCCAAAGTCTTCGACTTGTCCACAGAGACACTTATTGTTTGAGAAACTGCTCACAATCACATTTTGGGACATCAAAATGATAAGCACTTAAAACATTTCTTTCTTTTTATAGAGATATTGTATTCAAATGTACTAATTTTTATCTGCTTTTTTTGCTTTATTGATTTGTTTTATTACTTTGGTTTTATTATTTTTGTTTCCATTTGCATATATATTTTTTCACATTGTCACACTATTAATTTTTGTGACGATTTTGTTTTCATTAATTGTCGCCCTGGAGTATAGGGGCTTGTCACCTTGATTAGGAACACGTTGATGTGTTAGCTATTTGGCGCACTCTACCACTATACTGCAGTATAGGTTTTTTTTTTTTCCCTCTTTGACCAGGAGAGCCTTGTCGCTCAAGTCGTGGTCAGCAGATAATGTGTCTAAGACTAGACTACTTTCCTTGTCCTTTAAGAGCATTATTGCCACCGTCACAGGTGGAAAGGGAGCTTTCCTAACGAAAAACAAGAAATCTGAACCCATGGGTTGTTCGCTGGACATTTTTGTTACTTTTGTCCAAACAGGCGTTAGAGGAGCGCAAAAGTGCCTAAGATGGAGTCCGCCAGGACTACTTGGAAACCCAACCAGGGGTGGAACAACAGACCAAAAAAGCTTCCTAAGATAACTGTTTCTCTGTTTCAGAGGGAATGGGTTTAGTCCATCCAGAATACAGAATAAGCTTTTGGTCCCAAGGGACCGCTTCTTACTATCAAGAGTGTCAGGAAATGCAGTAAAGAAAGCGGCACTACTCCACTACATGGAAGACCTCATTGCCATGGGTGTGGTGGTTCCAGTTCCTCCATCAGAGAGAGGAGGGGGTTTCTACTCCAATCTGTTTGTGGTTCCCAAGAAAGAAGGTATGCTTCACCCAATTTTGGACCTGAAGGGACTCAATAGATTCGTAAGAGTTCCCACTTTCAAGATGGAAACGAAAATATCCATCCTCCCCCTGGTGTAAGTTCATGTCTACTATAGACGATGAGGACATGTACCTTCACATTCCGATCCACAAAGATCACTACCGTTTCCTTTGGTTTGCCTTTCTAGACAAGCACTACCAGTTTGTTGGGCTTCCATTTGGCTTGGCTACGGCACCACGAGTGTTCACCAAGGTACAATGCATGGAGGTGGTAGGGCTAATGGTGTCGGCATCAGATGCTATACCGTTTGCTCGCTTTCATCTGAGACACTTGTGAATTCTCGGGCAGTGGAATGAATATCATTCAGATCTGTCGCAGATCATCTGCCTGGATGCCCAGACTACTCCAGTTCTCCTAGGGACGTGTCTTTGTCGCCCTTCTTGAACAATTATCACCACAGATGCCTGTCTGGCTGGGGTGCAGTGTGTGCTTCCCTGAGAGCCAAAGGAACCTGGTGCAAGGAAGGAGTTTCCCTTCGGATCAACATCAGGGAGGCACACGGAGCTCTCTGATGATGCAAGTGGTGTCTCAAATCCTGCAGTGGGCAGAGAGATATCAATCTCAGATCACAGCTATCCACATTCCAGGTGTGAAAAATATGGAAGGAATCTCCTGAGCAGGCAGACTTTCCACTCAGGGAAGTGGTCCCTGAATCGGGAGGTGTTTCTGGAGATAACTCGCATATGGGGTGTTTCAGGCATAGATCTGATGGCTTCCCGCTTCAGTTCCAAACTCCCGACATATGGATCGAGGTCCAGGGATCCTCAGGCAGAGCTAGTGGACGCTCTAGCAGTCCCGTGGAACATCCACCTAATTTACATGTTTCCACTGATTGTTCTCCTGTCCTGAGTGGTTGCTCGGATCAGGCAGGCGAGAATACCAACTATTCTGATAGCCACTGTGTGGCCACGTAGGACTTGGTATGCAGACCTGGTGAACTCGTCTGCTCATCCTTGGCAATTGCCTCTTGGTCTGTTCTGTTTTCAAAACCTAGATACTCTGAGGCTGACTGCCTGGAGATTGAACGGTTAATCTTAGCTCAGAGAGGCTTTTCTGACAATGTGATTGATACTTTTATCCAGGTTTGTAAGCCTGTCACCAGACACATCTACCACAAGGTCTGGAGGACTTATCTTCATTAATTATCTGGATGTCGTAAACCGAGCGCTAGTATATATGCCTTAAGCTCACTTCCAAAAGTCCCCTAGCAGACTTAGAAGGAAACGGTTATAAAATGGGTATGGAAGGGAGCGCTAGAAGCTGAAAAGGCTAAAAATAGTGACAATTTATTGCATATAATGACATATAAAAACAGTGATTAAGCATATAAAAATACAATAATGCAATGATATAATGGCTAAAAACTACATGGATCCATGATATATGTAAAACAGTTGGTACATGTTGAGGCTATACCATAGTTGGTTATGTACAAATAATGATAGCACAGCAAGATGTAAATAAAAAATTTGGGAGAATAACCAGTCGTGTGATGTGTGTGGCAATCACAACTTCAAAACTTGAAATCAGTGAATAAAAAGTTACAAAGATAGAAAATGTAAATTAAGTACAAAGTGTTCAAATGGTAATGTCCAAACGTTGGTGTGTAATAATCAATCCAAACTTAAATGTGTCATGAAAAATGCGGAAAAAATTGTACATTTTTTTTTAGCGAAACGGTGGGTCTCCAGATGAATTTCCAAAGAGTGAACACAGAATGTTGGATTTCCAAAGAGTGAACACGAAATGTTGGATCCTATAGATGTGTGTAAAAGTAAAGTACAAGAAAGTGAAAAATAAAAATGAGAGCAAAATACCCCAAAAAATTGAATATCCTGAACCTGTAAATAAACAAGAAAAAACAATAGTGCAATAAAGTTTTTACATTTTTCAACGCGTTTCGGCCTTTCACAGGCCTTTTTCAAGACTGTTTTTACATATATCATGGATCCATGTAGTTTTTAGCCATTGTATCATTGCATTATTGTATTTTTATATGCTTAATCACTGTTTTTATATGTCATTATATGTAATAAATTGTCACTATTTTTAGGACTTATCTTCACTGGTGTGATCAGCGAGGTTTCTCTTGGTGTTGAGTAATATATCCGCCTATTTTAGAGTTTCTCCAGGAGGGTCTGGAGAAAAGCCTATCAGCCAGTTCTATCAAGGATCAGATCTCTGCCCTTTCACTGTTTTACATGAAGTTGGCTAGTTTCGTCAGATGTTTAGGAGTTTGTGCAAGCGTCGGTCAGAAACTGTCCTGTTTTCAAACCTGTAGTTCCTCCATGGAGCCTAAATTTAGTGCTAAAAGTTCTTCAGAGGTCTCCAATTGAGCCTCTATTGTTGGCTATTTACTTTGCTCGCAAAGTGTCAGAGCTTTTGGCGTTGATGTGTTATCCTCTGCATCTGGTGATCCATCAGGATAAGGCTGAGTTGAGGACTTAGCTAGGGTTTTTTTCTTAATGTAGTTAATACATCAACCAGGAGCTTGCGGTTTCTTCACTTTGTCGCAATCCATCATCCTCCAAGGAGATTGTTGCACAATTTGGATGTGGTCAGAGCGTTAAAGTTCTACCTTCACACTACTAAGGGATTTTGTCAATCTTCTTCCTTATTCATCCTGTATGCTGGTAAGCGCAAGGGGCAGAAGGCCTCAACTGTCACTATTTCCTTTTGGTTGAGAAGTCTGATTTGCATGGCGTGTAATAAAGTGGGTCAGGAGCCCCTATAGAGAATCACAGCGCATTCCACTTGTGCGGTGTCTACTACTTGGGCCTTCAAGAATGAGGCCTAAGTTGAGCAAATCTTTAAGGCTGCAACTTGGTCTTCATTGCACACTTTCATGAAGTTCTATAAATTTTATGTTTTTGCTTCTGCGGAGGCATCTTTTGGGAGAAGGGTTCTACAAGCGTTGGTGCCTAGTAATTAAGACTGCCTTCCCTAGCTTTCCCTCCTAAACATTTGTGAACTCCCCAGCTTGGGTATTGGTTTCCCATATGTTAAGAATGTTCTTGTGGATTCTCACTGCCACTAGAAGGAAAATAAAATGTATGTTTACCTGAATTTCCTTCTTGACAGTAAGAGTCCACAATCCTGCCTGGTTACTTAATATGTAGCGGCGGTAGTCATTTTATTGCACCTCTGTATTCTCTTCACTTTTCCTTATCCTCTGCTTGAACTACTGAGAGGGTAGGGGAAGTGTGAGGGATATTTATAATTTTGGGGTGTCTTTGCCTCCTGGTTGCCAGGTAGAGTAATTCCCATAGGTTAAGTATGTTCTTGTAGACTCTCACTGCCTAGAAGGAAATTAATTAATCAGGTAAGCATAAATTTGTTACATGATTTTTATTTTTTTAAATGTTTACTATGAAATTTATATAAAATATTCCTTATTGTCTACTGAACTGCTGGGAAAAGGTGTAGAGGTCATAACCTTACCCTTATTTTTGTGTTACACACTTATTTAGGAACAGTTAAAATGTCCTCAAATTATAATAATTATGTAATTAATAACTAACATTAATCCAATTGTATTTCTTATCAACAGGTGTATTTACAAACTGCAGTAATTCTAGTCCTAGTCATGGTGAAAGTAGTGATTCTTCTTTCAATCTTCTTCAACATCAACGAAGCAATGTGCAAAATTTATATTCTGAAGATGGGACATGCTTTTCTAGGAAACCAAATATTTTAAAACAGAAATGTTATACAGGACATATTGCTTTTTCATGTTTTGATTGTGGAAAATGTTTTGTTCAGAAATCTACTCTTACTGAGCATCAGAAAATTCATACACATGAGACGTCATTTTCATGTTCTGAATGTGGGAAAGATTTTACGAAGAAATCCGCTCTGCTTAAGCATCAGAAAATTCATACAGGAGAGAAAGCATTTTCATGTTCTGAGTGTGGAAAATGTTTTTCTCAGAAATGGGAACTTGTTCGACATCAGAAAAGTCATACAGGAGAGAAAGAATTTCCATGTTCAGAATGTGGGAAATGTTTTGTTATGAAATCAAGTCTTATTGTACATAAAAAAATTCATACAGGAGAGAAAGCATTCTCATGTTCTGAATGTGGGAAATGTTTTATTTCTAAATCAGGTCTTATTTTACATCAAAAAATTCATACAGGAGAGAAAGCATTTTCATGTTCTGAATGTGAGAAATGTTTTACTCAGAAATCAAGTCTTATTGCACATCAGAAAATTCATACAGGAGAGAAAGCATTTTCATGTTCTGAATGTGGAAAATGTTTTTCCATGAAATCGCATTTAATTACACATCACAAAATTCATACGGGAGAGAAATCATTTTCATGTTCTGAATGTGGGAAATGTTTTGCACTGAAATTATATCTACATATGCATCAGAAAATTCATACAGGAGAGAAAGCATTTTCATGTTCTGAATGTGGGAAATTTTTTACTCTGAAATCAAATCTTATTATGCATCAGAAAATTCATACAGGAGAGAAAGCATTTTCATGTTCTGAATGTGGGAAATGTTTCATTCTGAAATCAAATCTTATTAGGCATCAGAAAACTCATACAGGAGAGAGAGCATTTTCATGTTCTGAGTGTGGAAAATGTTTTTCTCAGAAATGGGAACTTGTTCGACATCAGAAAAGTCATACAGGAGAGAAAGAATTTCCATGTTCAGAATGTGGGAAATGTTTTGTTATGAAATCAAGTCTTATTGTACATAAAAAAATTCATACAGGAGAGAAAGCATTTTCATGTTCTGAATGTGGGAAATTTTTTACTCTGAAATCAAATCTTATTATGCATCAGAAAATTCATACAGGAGAGAAAGCATTTTCATGTTCTGAATGTGGGAAATGTTTTGTTATGAAATCAAATCTTATTAGGCATCAGAAAACTCATACAGGAGAGAAAGCATTTTCATGTTCTGAATGTGGGAAATGTTTTGTTATGAAATCAAATCTTATTAGGCATCAGAAAACTCATACAGGAGAGAGAGCATTTTCGTGTTCTGAATGTGGGAAATGTTTTATTCTAAAATCACATCTTATTAGACATCAGAAAACTCATACAGGAGAAAAAGCATTTTCATGATCTGAATGTGGGAAATGTTTTACTCAGAAATCAAAGCTTATTACGCATCAGAAATGTCATACAGGAGAGAAAGCATTTTCATGTTATAAATGTGGGAAATGTTTTTCCTTGATATCACGTTTTATTACACATCAGAAAATTCATAAAGGAAAGAAATCTTTTTCATGTTCCCAATGTGGGAAATGTTTTGCTCTGTAATTATATCTTCTTACGCATCAGAAAATTCATAAAGGAGAGAAAGCATTTTCATGTTCTGAATGTGGGAAATGTTTCATTCTAAAATCACATCTTATTAAGCATCAGGAAACTTATAGGAGACAAAGCATATTTAATGTTTTGAATGTGGAACCTTGAAATATATTATATCACATCAGAAAACTTGTGCAGGAGAGAAAGCATTTTCATGTTCTGAATGTGGGCATTTTTTTCTCAGAAATCAAATCTTATTACACTTAAGAAAATTCATTAAATACAAATTGTCCAGCACACTTACTGATATCAATCCTGTGCCTGCTGTTGATGCCTGCTAAAACCCAAAATTATCCACAAGAAATAATACAGCAACACCAACTATATTCAAATTCTTTATTCCATGGCAAAGCAGTTGCACAACAATGTTTCGGGAGTTATCCCTTAGTCATGTTAAAAGAAAGTGCTTTAAATCCATATCAAGTTTAAATCCACGCCAGTTTTTTTAATATATAAAGTACTATTGTACTAAACATAACATATGGTGCCATTACCATCTATTATACCTAAGCTATTAATAATTATTTATAAGTCAATTATACTCTCTTCATTGCCAGGGAATTTAAACAGATTATTTATGCCAGTTGCATCTTGCGGATGCTGTACACTGTACTGTTAAAAAAATTATACCTTTTTCACAGAGGCAGAACTCCTGTCTTTGTGGATGCAAGGCATTACATGTCCTATACTATTAGTGTACACAATCTAAAGTATATACCCCTCTAGGTATATACCTTTCATTCATTGTACTGTTCAGGTTTCTTTCCTGTTGCAGTTTGCAGGATTTATCTGTAAACAGGATTTATCTGTAAATGTAACAGTGGAGATCCTTTAGAGATAAAGATCTGTTGGTATCTCTTTATACTTAATTTATGTGTAATTTATATGCACAAAGGTTCTTTCATGCAGATAATAGACATGGGTCATGAATATTTTCACTATGTGTGGAGATCTTTTAGAGATAAGATATATTTGTTATCTCTTTTATTCCATTGTAGTATGAGTGATTTATATGTATGCACATACATTGATTATGCAGACACTAAAAATTCATTTTTAATATTTCTTTCTCCACAAATTCGTTCATTACCAATGGTAATGCAACACCTGGCCACCAGGAAGAGGCAAAAACACCACAGTCAAAGCATTAGGTATCCCTCCCACTTCCCCTACCCTCCCAGTAATTATTTGCCTCATCTACTAAGAGGATGGCAGAGAGTGTGCTCTGATGAAGATTGGATTTCCTGCAAGAAAGGAATGGAGTATATTTAGTAGCCATGTAATTCTCTTAGTAAGGGTTTTGGTGAAAGTTAGCCTCTGAATGTCGCAGTGAAGCTTCCCTTGCCTCCCTCCAGTTTCTCACTGCTTACACCCCTCCAGGAATCTGGTGTTAGTTACACTGCTTTCCTCTGTTCCCAGGTCCATGTCTTAATATGGTGCACTGTCAGATCTGGAAGTGCTGTGACTGCTTCACAGCAGAAGACCTCTGAAGGGTAAGTTTCTCTTCTTAGGGCCTGCTATGTCTGGGCTGCTAACAAGGAAAATAAAATAAACAGGAACTGTTCAGGTTGACCAGGTGGCACTATTCCCTTCTCACGAGGTGTATTTACAGACGGCCTTTAGATATCTATTACTGTGGAATATTTGGGCTGGCTTTTAGAGCAGACTGGGACTACATGTCTTTGCAGGGTTTAAGCCATGTGTGGGTGTAAGACTGGCAATACGGCCACAATACGATTGGTGTAAGAAGGGTTAATCTACCGCCACACTACACTTTTATGAGGCGGTTGGCCTTATATTTAGGCTTGTAGCCTTTATTCAGATAAGGGGTGTTTTCTACTAGCTGCTTGCGGGCGGCGTTGGTCAGCGCAATTTTGCATGCTTTCCCAGACTTGATGGGGGAGGTGCCTCAGCCAGAACGTTATGCCACATGGGTCGGTGTGCTCTTTCTAGCTGCATCTAAACTGGGCTCAGATGTTCATAGAGTTCCTCCGGGATCGTTCATTACCAGGCCTGGGAGGTGGTGAGTCAGCCTGGTCTCAGCACTGGGCTATATAGGTGCTGGTTGTTAAATTTAATTTAGTTTAACTGCTGGATACTAGTGTCGAATTTCTCCTCTGGAGGTCAACTCTCCTGTTCCCCTTAATTCCAATATATGTATGTTATGTGTTGAGGCCATGGTATACCCTCCTGCACAATTATGTTCAGCTTGTCTGGGATCTGTTTTGAAGTCTTGTTCAAAGGGACCTAAGGCTATTTCTGCTGCTTTAATGTCTACTACTCAGATTAATCTTTCAGAACCTTCAACATCTCAGGACTCTGTTAACCCCGATAAGCAAACCTTTTTGCCTCTGACTTTTTCCCCTAACATTTCACAAGCAGTGCACTGTGGCTCAGCCTCTACTTCTGGGGTTGTATGTCTCCCTGTTGATTTTGTGACACGCCTCAGTCAGCTGTGTGCTGTGCTGAGTGCTTTTCCATAAGTGAGGGAAGAGGAAAAGAAAGGAGAAACATGTTTCCTCTGACATGGGGAACAGTAATGCCATGGAGGCTGCTTTGGTCAGTCTTTCTCAACATTCTGATGATAATTCCTCTGTGGCTTCTGAAGAATAATTTTCTTCTTCTGACTCTGCCACTGCAAGAGTTAACCCCTTAATGACCTAGCACTTTTCCATTTTCTGTCTGTTTGGGACCAAGGCTATTTTTACATTTCTGCGGTGTTTGTGTTTAGCTGTAATTTTCCTCTTACTCATTTACTGTACCCACACATATTATATACCGTTTTTCTCTCCATTAAGTGGACTTTCTAACAATACCATTATTTTCATCATATCTTATAATTTACTATATAAAATATTATATAATATGAGGGAAAAAAATGGAAAAAAAACCACACTTTTTCTAACTTTGACCCCCAAAATCTGTTACACATCTATAACCACCAAAAAACACCCATGCTAAATAGTTTCTAAATTTTGTCCTGAGTTTAGAAATACCCAATGTTTACAGGTTCTTTGCTTTTTTTGCAAGTTATAGGGCCATAAATACAAGTAGCACTTTGCTATTTCCAAACCCCTTTTTTTCAAAAACTAGCGCTAAGTTACATTGGAACACTGATATCTTTCAGGAATCCCTGAATATCCCTTGACATGTATATATTTTATTTTAGAAGACATCCCAAAGTATTGATCTAGACCCATTTTGGTATATTTCATGCCACCATTTCACCGCCAAATGCAATCAAATAAAAAAAAATTGTTCACTTTTTCACAATTTTTTTCACAAACTTTAGGTTTCTCACTGAAATTATTTACAAACAGCTTGTGCAATTATGTCACAAATGGTTGTAAATGCTTCTCTGGGATCCCCTTTGTTCAGAAATAGCAGACATATATGTATTTGGCATTGCTTTTTGGTAATTAGAAGCCCGCTAAATGCTGCTGCGCATCACACGTGTATTATGTCTAGCAGTGAAGGGGTTAATTAGGTAGCTTGTAGGGAGCTTGCAGGGTTAATTTTAGCTTTAGTGTAGAGATCAGCCTCCCACCTGACACATCAGACCCCCTGATCCTTCCCAAACAGCTCCCTTCCCTCCCCCACCCCACAATTGTCCCCGCCATCTTAAGTACTGGCAGAAAGTCTGCCAGTACAAAAATAAAGGGAATCTTTGTTAAATTGTATAGCATATTTACATATGCTGCGGTGTAGGATCCCCCTTAGCCCCCAAGCTCCCTGATCCCCCCCAAAACATCTCTCTAACCGTCCCCCTCTGCCTTTTTGGGGGCCATCTTGGGTACTGGCAGCTATCTGCCATTACCCAGTTTGCAGAAAAAAATGTTTTTTTTAAAAAATGTTCCCAGTTTTTTTTCTGTAGTGTAGCTTCCCTCCCACATACCAACCCAACACCCCCTGATTTAGCTTTTTATTTGTATTTTTATTAGATTTTATAAACCCTGATTACCAAATCCTATGGTGCATATTTTCTGTAGTGTAGCGGTTCCCACCCGCTCCCTACCCGTGCACGCGTCCGCCCCCTCCCTATCGTGCACGTGTGCGCCCCCGGTCATCCCCGCCCACGATCCCGCCCCCCCTCCACATCACTGGGCCCATTGATGTCCGCCACCCGCCTCCCACCCACCAACGATACCGGCCATCGATGTCCGGTGCAGAGAGGGCCAGAGAGTGGCTCTCTCTGCATCGGATGGCCATACATGGTTATTGCAGGATGCCGCCATATCGAGGCATCACTGCAATAACCGGAAAGCAGCTGGAAGCGAGCAGGATCGCTTCCAGCTGCTTTCCACACCGAGGACGTGCAGGGTATGTCCTCAGGTGTTAACTGCCCTTTTTTTGAGGACGTACCCTGCACGTCCTCGGTCATTAAGGGGTTAAAGAACCAGAGGAGGTTAATTTTAGGTTCAGACTTGAATACTTGTGGTTTTTACTTAAAGAAGTATTGTCCACTCTGGATGTTCCTGAGACAAGTCTGAGGAACAGAAAATTCCTAAATTAGACATGGTTTACCAAAAAGAAGAAAAGCTCCAGAGGTTTTTCCAGTCCCTGCTCGAATGGCGGACGTTATCTCCAAGGAGTTTGTTACGGTTACCCTTAGTCTCGCTGAGAGATGGACCGCTTAGTAGCCTGGATCCCTATTGCTAAAGAGGGGAGAAGCTGCTTTCCATAGTATTCTATATGAGTCTCGCAAATATAGAATAATCTCCCTTAGCTGCAGTACAGCTAGGATACCCTTCTGCCCACAAAAACGAGTCAACGCTGCGATTGAGGGTCAAACAAGAACTCAGGACTGGGATGCCCAGCCTGCTTTTTATTAAGGTTACATGCACACAGGGCACTCCCAGGGGGGGGGGGGGGAAAGCACAAAATCCCCCATCACACAGTTAGATAGAGAGCAATGTCCTTTGACAGGCCACAATAGGATTACAGTACTTAAGATAACAAGTTTACAAGTTCATCTTATCAATTAGCAGTCTGGCTCCAGAGGTGATTAGACAATAGTTTCTAAAAGCTGAAAAAAAGTTAACTCTTTATGAAATGATACTTGTTACGGTTTTCTTGGAGCCCTTCTTAGGCGCTGGCTTGGCTGGTTCAGGCATTGCTGCTGGTAAATAAGCTCTTCACAACAAAATAACTAATGCTTCTGTAACAGAGTTGAAAAAAACTGGAGTTCCGTTTTCTTCATCCTCTAATTTTAAGAAAATGTTCCCAGTTCCTGAGTCTCATCTGAAGTTGTGGAGTTCTATTCTCAAGGTGAATGGTGCAATCTCCGCTTTAGCTAAACAAAGGACTATCCTCCTTCAGGGAACCCATGGATAGAAAGATGGAGGGGTACCTGAGAAGGATGTTTAATCAGATGGGTCTGCTTTTTTAACCAGTGGCGGGGATCGCATCGATTGCTGGAGCTGCCACTTTCTGGTGTGACTGTATCTGATATGACTCTAGTAGAAACTGGAGGATATTAGGGCATGATTGAGGCTCTTAAGACAGTCAATGCCTTTATTTGTAATGCTATAATGCTAAATCTTTGGGTGAAGTCTTGGTCTGCTGATATGGTGTCTAGACTTCATTCCTTGGCTTTTATGGGTAAGACCTTATTTGGCCCAGGTTTGAACTTGATTATTTCTATAGTAACTGTGGGGAAGGGTGCTTTTCTGCCCCAGGATAAGTAATCCAAATCCAAGGGTTACCAATCTGGCAGTTTTCGTCCCTTTCTCTGGTTAATTTTCTAAAAGTGCCCCAAATGCCATAAAAATAGAGGGAATTCAAGTTTTTATTAAAAAAAAAGTAGCATTTTTTTTTAAATAAAAACAACTTCACTAGGCAGTTTTAGGACTTTAAATTTGGCAGGTGTTGGGTGTTAGAAAATAAAAAACAGCACTGAAAAGTGCCTTTACATTGTGGTCTATGGGAACTGCGTGTTCCCAGTAAATATTTATGTATATGCTTATAACTACAGGCAGTTTTAGATAAACTGCAATATAATTATTTTGCTAGCAGCAGTTTGAAAACAAGCCACTATTACTATTCTTTATTTACAATCACAAACTTACTATATCTATTCTTTCTGACTAATTATATAAAGCTCCATGGAGCGCAAATTTAGGGCAGCTGGCATCTTTTGGGGTGATAGAGCAATATATGGGGAGCATATAACCCTCCTAGAACTGTCACTAATGCCCAACTGATTTGTTATTAGCAAACATGGAAGGAGGAACTTAGAATTTAAAAAAGTGAAAGAAATAATAACTACCTGTTGTTCATGGGAATTAATTAGCATTGTGAATATATTACTAGCTAGTTTCAGAAAGATCCACCATCCATGTGCATTCACACTGCTTGTCTGAGACATGTTTGCTAATAACAAATCAGTTGGGCATTAGTGACTAGGAGGGTGATATGATCCAGTTCCCATGTATTGCTCTATCACCACCAAAGAGCCAGCTGTCCTAAATTTCTAGTCTTCTGATCAGGTAAAGTTCCTTTAACTCCTCTGATACCAGAAAGAGCCGGATTGCAGCCATTGTCAATAAACATGATAAAACTTGGTAGGTGAGCACTTTGGGGGGGGGGGGGGAGAGAACAAATTAACAGATGATGGGAATACTTAAAGGACCATTGCATACAGTAGAATTGTATAATCAATAAATGTGTTATAAAAGGACAATGCAACAATATCTGAAAACTAGTAAATTATTTTCTGACAAATTTTAAAAATTACTTCAATTTTCTCTTCCCCTTTTCATGTGGCAGCCATCAGCCAAAAATGCATTTACTTATATCCTATGAATCTTGCACATGCTCAGTAGAAGCTGGTAGATCAGAAAGTGTGCATATAGAAAGATAGTGTACGTTTTTTGATGGAAGTATATATTTTTTTTTTAAACTGCTGGTCTATCTGAATCATGAAAGTTTAATTTTGACTTAAGTGACCCTTAAGAGCAAAGGGGTGTATAAGAGTGGGAATACTGTATCACTGCAGTAAGGTTAAAGTTGCTGGGGTGTCTTTGAGAGTAGGGGAGGACCAGGTCATAGTAGTAGTAGGTGTGCATAAGATTACTTGAAAGCTTGGGGATGTAAGAGTATGTGAATGCCTAGGCTAGGGTTTGTGTATAAGTGTGGGATGTGTGCATAAAGGGGGGCAGTGAGCCAAGGTGGTCTGCACAAGGAAGGACAAACATCTTTTAGGGGTGCATAGGAGTATGTGCATAAGAGATGGCAAATACCTGAATGTGTGTGAATGAGTATAAGACTGTGTGTAGTTGTCTATGTGTGGGTTGGATAGTGCCTGGTGGAATATTTAACCCTACAAATGGTTTAAACACATATTTAAAGTCTGCTCTAGAGGAGCACTACATTTCTCCTTCTGGGCTGAACACAAATCAGTAATTTGAGGCTAATTGTGTCTAGCTCCTGAGCATAAGTGTATTCCTACTCCAGAGGGGTCTGTAACGAAGTGTTAAACATGTTGCATGCCTTTATAGTGAAGCTTTTAACTGTGATCACATGGTTATCCTCTTGCTTTCACCATTTGCAACAGATTGGTACTAATCTCCTCTACAAATGATTTGCTTATTGATGCTCTTTTTAATATATATATTTCTTATACTTGTGTTAATTAAATTTCTAAAATATATTTTTAATTCAGAGATTAATTATCTAACTGCACCAAGACCCCTCATTTTAAGTTCTTTTAATACAGACTATTGCAAAGCTGAAATGGAAAGGAACAGTGCCTTTGTTGGGCATGAGGTAAAAATAACAGTAGGTTATTCCACGCATCATCTACTACTCATTCTATCTCATATTTACCCTCAACCTTATTTTCCTCTTTCCAACTTTTTTAATATTATTACTCCATTTCTTGTTGAGTTACATTTATTCTTGGCAGACAGATATTCCTTGACCAAACAACACAAAGCCTTGTAACTTGTCCTCCCCTGTACAGAAATATAAATCCACCTTTAAAGCCTTTTTACATATAAACTACAATTGTTGAATATTATGATATCTGCCTTAATTGAATCCTGGGTAATTAACATCTTGTTTACTGTATAAAAAAAACAGATGCCTTCTCAATGTGCTGCAGCCTCTCATGGCAGTGGAGAGGTTGATCATATATATATATATATATACACATACAGTATATATAATTATGTATATTATTTTATTTTAAGCTGTCTTCACTTGGAAATCGAAGAACTCATTACAACTAATGCTCTTGCTTTCATATGTCTGCTTTATTAACCTGAAAAAAACAAACCAGGCGGCTGCAGATCCCAGCGTGGATGAGGGGAAGCCGGACGCCGCCGGAGCTGGAGGAGGAGTCACACAGACCCGTAAGGTGCAAGCTAGACGTGGCTAAGCGAAAGCCGCAAAAAATGCCAGAAAACAAGATGGAGCTGCACTCGGGAGGCACAATGTGAAATAAAATCACTGTTTATTGGAAAATTATTTAAAACAAAGGCACAGAACAGGAAAAATCCTTACGTGTTTCGTGCCGCAAGTGGGCACTTAATCATAGGAATAGGTCATTCAACTTGACACCCCCTTCTTAAAGGGAAAAGTGACCAATCGAATACCTAGATGATAATTTAAAACAACATACACACTATAAAGACATGATAATGTAGTACATACAGTGTCAGGAAGACATCTAGCAATATAAATGTATATTTACTAATACAAATATGTTACAGTATAGAATCATTGTAACAAAATATAAGCATTAATGACAGTCTATAATCAACATAATATATACTAAATATTGCTTAATGATTCTATCATTTATAGCAAGTATAGGTTGTCATATTTGAATGTGTTATCAAAAGAATACACACTGATATATATAAATGTACATATACATAATAATATATAAAGAAACAAATTGATCCTCCAATCAATTACAAAAAGTCAATAATGGAGAATATAACAGAAAATAAAATAAATGTGTTAAAAACCTAGTTCGACTACACATTAGTCATGATAAAGCAATTTGCATATAAATTTGTTTAATTTTTCTAAGCATGACAAAAATGCTAAACATAACCTTAAGCACATATAAAAGCACAAAGAGACATAAACCGGATCCATAAGTCTCAAAAGGCATTAAGTTGTTGGAAAAGGCAACACATCACCTATGACAATCTTTATGGACAGTTAGTCATTTTTAAGCTATAGATAAATATGTTTTGGATCTGTCTTAATTTGGTCCAAAAACATAATTTGACCATGTGTCAAACAATGATTATATAGATATCATATCTAAGTATTATCAGTTTTACAGGCACAGCAATTGATGCTGTACATAAGCCTAGGCCTCTAATTAAGCATTATGCCAGATGTTTCACATAGGGGGTAAGATATTAAAGATTACAATATATAGTAATATATAATAATGGAATTAAAGTATATGGGTTAGACAGGATACATTTAGTATGTATCGAGATGTGCTGATAACTCTATTCTAAAAAGAGGCTCATATCCCATTCCCTATTTATTCCACCTGGGGTGATAGTTCTTAATTTATAAATCCAGAACATTTCTTGTTTTAATAATAGTTTATTTCTATCCCCTCCTCTTATTGGCCTTACTATATCAATAACTTTTACTCCCATATTGAACTTATTGGTCATATGCATCGAGAAGTGATGTCTGGCAATTGCTGAATTCTTATTAAAGTTCTTGGTGTCATTGATATGTTCTTTCATTTGTGATCTTAACTGCCTTGATGTCTGTCCAGTATACTGCATTTTGCCTTGATGTCTATCCAGTATACTGCATTTTGCAAATGTTGCACTCCAAAAGATATACCACATGCTCACTTCTACAATTTGCATAAAAATGTATATGTACATTAATTGATATCAGTGTGTATTCTTTTGAAAACACATTCACATGTTGGGTGTTAGAAAATAAAAAACAGCACTGAAAAGTGCCTTTACATTGTGGTCTAT
The DNA here is from genome assembly GCF_027579735.1 of Bombina bombina. Classification (NCBI taxonomy): domain Eukaryota; kingdom Metazoa; phylum Chordata; class Amphibia; order Anura; family Bombinatoridae; genus Bombina; species Bombina bombina. The sequence goes on along the minus strand of NC_069502.1, from coordinate 871,425,574 downwards.
GGGAACTGTGTGTTCCCAGTAAATATTTATGTATATGCTTATAACTACAGGCAGATTTAGATAAACTGCAATATAATTATTTTGCTACCAGCAGTTTGAAAACAAGCCACTATTACTATTCTTTATTTACAATCACAAACTTACTATATCTATTCTTTCTGACTAATTATATAAAGCTCCATGGAGCGCAAATTTAGGGCAGCTGGCATCTTTTGGGGTGATAGAGCAATATATGGGGAGCATATAACCCTCCTAGAACTGTCACTAATGCCCAACTGATTTGTTATTAGCAAACATGGAAGGAGGAACTTAGAATTTAAAAAAGTGAAAGAAATAATAACTACCTGTTGTTCATGGGAATTAATTAGCATTGTGAATATATTACTAGCTAGTTTCAGAAAGATCCACCATCCATGTGCATTCACACTGCTTGTCTGAGACATGTTTGCTAATAACAAATCAGTTGGGCATTAGTGACTAGGAGGGTGATATGATCCAGTTCCCATGTATTGCTCTATCACCACCAAAGAGCCAGCTGTCCTAAATGTCTAGTCTTCTGATTAGGTAAAGTTCCTTTAACCCCTCTGATACCAGAAAGAGCCGGATTGCAGCCATTGTCAATAAACATGATAAAACTTGGTAGGTGAGCACTTTGGGGGGGGGGGGGGAGAGAACAAATTAACAGATGATGGGAATACTTAAAGGACCATTGCATACAGTAGAATTGTATAATCAATAAATGTGTTATAAAAGGACAATGCAACAATATCTGAAAACTAGTAAATTATTTTCTGACAAATTTTAAAAATTACTTCAATTTTCTCTTCCTCGTTTCATGTGGCAGCCATCAGCCAAAAACATAATTTATGTAAGAACTTACCTGATAAATTCATTTCTTTCATATTAGCAAGAGTCCATGAGCTAGTGACGTATGGGATATACATTCCTACCAGGAGGGGCAAAGTTTCCCAAACCTAAAAATGCCTATAAATACACCCCTCACCACACCCACAAATCAGTTTAACGCATAGCCAAGAAGTGGGGTGATAAGAAAAAAGTGCGAAAGCATAAAAAATAAGGAATTGGAATAATTGTGCTTTATACAAAAAAATCATAACCACCACAAAAAAGGGTGGGCCTCATGGACTCTTGCTAATATGAAAGAAATGAATTTATCAGGTAAGTTCTTACATAAATTATGTTTTCTTTCATGTAATTAGCAAGAGTCCATGAGCTAGTGACGTATGGGATAATGACTACCCAAGATGTGGATCTTCCACGCAAGAGTCACTAGAGAGGGAGGGATAAAATAAAGACAGCCAATTCCGCTGAAAATAATCCACACCCAAAATAAAGTTTAAATCTTATAATGAAAAAAACTGAAATTATAAGCAGAAGAATCAAACTGAAACAGCTGCCTGAAGTACTTTTCTACCAAAAACTGCTTCAGAAGAAGAAAATACATCAAAATGGTAGAATTTAGTAAAAGTATGCAAAGAAGACCAAGTTGCAGCTTTGCAAATCTGATTAACAGAAGCTTCATTCCTAAAAGCCCAGGAAGTAGAAACTGACCTAGTAGAATGAGCTGTAATCCTTTGAGGCGGAGTTTTACCCGACTCGACATAAGCATGATGAATTAAAGATTTCAACCAAGATGCCAAAGAAATGGCAGAGGCCTTCTGACCTTTCCTAGAACCGGAAAAGATAACAAAAAGACTAGAAGTCTTTCAGAAATTCTTAGTAGCTTCAACATAATATTTCAAAGCTCTAACTACATCCAAAGAATGCAGTGATTTCTCCTTAGAATTCTTAGGATTAGGACATAATGAAGGAACCACAATTTCTCTACTAATGTTGTTAGAATTCACAACCTTAGGTAAAAATTGAAAAGAAGTTCGCAACACCGCCTTATCCTGATGAAAAATCAGAAAAGGAGACTCACAAGAAAGAGCAGATAATTCAGAAACTCTTCTAGCAGAAGAGATGGCCAAAAGAAACAAAACTTTCCAAGAAAGTAATTTAATGTCCAAAGAATGCATGGGTTCAAATGGAGGAGCTTGAAGAGCCCCCAGAACCAAATTCAAACTCCAAGGAGGAGAAATTGACTTAATGACAGGTTTTATACGAACCAAAGCTTGTACAAAACAACGAATATCAGGAAGATTAGCAATCTTTCTGTGAAAAAGAACAGAAAGAGCAGAGATTTGTCCTTTCAAGGAACTTGCAGACAAACCTTTATCCAAACCATCCTGAAGAAACTGTAAAATTCTCGGAATTCTAAAAGAATGCCAGGAAAAATGATGAGAAAGACACCAAGAAATGTAAGTCTTCCAGACTCTATAATATATCTTCCTAGATACAGATTTACTATCCTGTAACATAGTATTAATCAGAGTCAGAGAAACCTCTTTGACCAAGAATCAAGCGTTCAATCTCCATACCTTTAAATTTAAGGATTTGAGATCCTGATGGAAAAAAGGACCTTGCGACAGAAGGTCTGGTCTTAACGGAAGAGTCTACGGTTGGCAAGAGGCCATCCGGACAAGATCCGCATACCAAAACCTGTGCGGCCATGCTGGAACCACCAGCAGAACAAACGAGCATTCCTTCAGAATCTTGGAGATTACTCTTGAAAGAAGAACTAGAGGCGGAAAGATATAGGCAGGATGATACTTCCAAGGAAGTGACAATGCATCCACTGCTTCCGCTTGAGGATCCCTGGATCTGGACAGATACCTGGGAAGTTTCTTGTTTAGATTAGAAGCCATCAGATCTATTTCTGGAAGTCCCCACATTTGAACAATCTGAAGAAATACCTCTGGGTGAAGAGACCATTCGCCTGGATGTAACGTTTGGCGGCTGAGATAATCCGCTTCCCAATTGTCTATACCTGGAATATGAACCGCAGAAATTAGACAGGAGCTGGATTCCGCCCAAACCAGAATTCGAGATACTTCTTTCATAGCCAGAGGACTGTGAGTCCCTCCTTGATGATTGATATATGCCACAGTTGTGACATTGTCTGTCTGAAAACAAATGAACGATTCTCTCTTTAGAAGAGGCCAAGACTGAAGAGCTCTGAAAACTGCACAGAGTTCCAAAATGTTGATTGGTAATCTCACCTCCTGAGATTCCCAAACTCCTTGTGCTGTCAGAGACCCCCAAACTGCTCCCCAACCTGTCAGACTTGCATCTGTTGAAATCACAGTCCAGGTTGGAAGAACAAAAGAAGCCCCCTGAACTAAACAATGGTGATCTGTCCACCACGTCAGAGAGTGTCGTACAATCGGTTTTAAAGATATTAATTGAGATATCTTTGTGTAATCCCTGCACCATTGGTTCAGCATACAGAGCTGAAGAGGTCGCATGTGAAAACGAGCAAAGGGGATCGCGTCCGATGCAGCAGTCATAAGACCTAGAATTTCCATGCATAAGGCTACCGAAGGGAATGATTGAGACTGAAGGTTTCGACAGGCTGAAACCAATTTTAGACGTCTCATGTCTGTCAGAGACAGAGTCATGGACACTGAATCTATCTGGAAACCTAAAAAGGTTACCCTTGTCTGAGGAATCAATGAACTTTTTGGCAAATTGATCCTCCAACCATGATCTCGAAGAAACAATACGAGTCGATTCGTATGAGATTCTGCTAAATGTGAAGACTGAGCAAGTACCAAGATATCGTCCAAATAAGGAAATACCACAATACCCTGTTCTCTGATTACAGACAGAAGGGCACCGAGAACCTTTGTAAAAATCCTTGGAGTTGTTGCTAGGCCAAACGGCAGAGCCACAAATTGGTAATGCTTGTCTAGGAAAGAGAATCTTAGAAACTGATAGTGATCTGGATGAATCGGAATATGCAGATATGCATCCTGTAAATCTATTGTGGACATATAATGCCCTTGCTGAACAAAAGGCAGGATAGTCCTTATAGTTACCATTTTGAATGTTGGTATCCTTACATAACGATTCAATATTTTTAGATCCAGAACTGGTCTGAAGGAGTTCTCCTTCTTTGGTACAATGAAGAGATTTGAATAAAGCCCCAATCCCTGTTCCAGAACTGGAACTGGCATAATTACTCCAGCCAACTCTAGATCTGAAACACATTTCAGAAATGCTTGAGCCTTCGCTGGATTTACTGGGACACGGGAAAGAAAAAATCTCTTTGCAGGAGGCCTTATTTTGAAGCCAATTCTGTACCCTTCTGAAACAATGTTCTGAATCCAAAGATTGTGAATTGAATTGATCCAAATTTCTTTGAAAAATCGTAATCTGCCCCCTACCAGCTGAGCTGGAATGAGGGCCGCAACTTCATGTGGACTTGGGAGCTGGCTTTGGTTTTCTAAAAGGCTTGGATTTATTCCAGACTGGAGATGGTTTCCAAACTGATACTGCTCCTGAGGATGAAGGATCAGACTTTTGTTCCTTATTGTGACGAAAGGAACGAAAACGATTATTAGACCTAAATTTACCTTTAGATTTTTTATCCTGTGGTAAAAAAGTTCCTTTCCCTCCAGTAACAGTTGAGATAATAGAATCCAACTGAGAACCAAATAATTTATTACCCTGGAAGGAAAGGGAAAGCAAAGTTGACTTAGAAGAAATATCAGCATTCCAAGTTTTAAGCCATAAAGCTCTTCTAGCTAAAATAGCTAGAGACATATACCTGACATCAACTCTAATGATATCAAAGATGGCATCACAAATAAAGTTATTAGCATGTTATGATCTGATACTTGTTGCGCTAAAGCTTCCAACCAACAAGTTGAAGCTGCAGCAACATCCGCTAAAGATATAGCAGGTCTAAGAAGATTACCTGAACATAAGTAAGCTTTTCTTAGAAAGGATTCAATTTTCCTATCCAAAGGATCCTTAAAGGAAGTACTATCTGCCGTAGGAATAGTAGTACGTCTAGCAAGAGTAGAGATAGCCCAATCAACTTTAGGGATTTTGTCCCAAAACTCTAATCTGTCAGCTGGCACAGGATATAATTGCTTAAAACGTTTAATAACTACAGGAGATTTAAAAACCTTATTTAAACGTTTAGATTTAGTATCAAGAGGACCAGAATCCTCTATTTCTAATGCAATTAAAACCTCTTTAAGTAAAGAACGAATAAATTCCATTTTGAATAAATATGAAGATTTATCAGCATCAACCTCTGAAACAGAATCCTCTGAACCAGAGGAACCACTATCAGAATCAGAATGATGATGTTCATTTAAAAATTCATCTGAAAAATGAGAAGTTTAAAAAGACCTTTTACGTTTACTAGAAGGAGGAATAACAGACATAGCCTTCTTAATGAATTTAGACACAAAATCTCTTATGTTAACAGGAACACTAGTATTAGATGTTGATTGGACAGCAACAGGTAATGTAGTATTACTAAAGGAAATATTATCTGCATTAACAAGCTTGTCATGACATTCATTACAAACATCAGCTGGAGGAACAGATACCATAAGTTTACAGCAGATACACTTAACTTTGGTAGATCCAGCACCAGGCAGTGATTTTCCAGTAGTTTCTTCTGACTCAGGGTCAATCTGGGACATCTTGCAATATGTAATAGAAAAAAACAACATATAAAGCAAAATTGATCAAATTCCTTAAATGACAGTTTCAGGAATGGGAAAAAAATGCCAGTGAACAAGCTTCTAGCAACCAGAAGCAATAAATAATGAGACTTAAATAATGTGGAGACAATAATGACGCCCATATTTTTTAGCGCCAAAAAAGACGCCCACATTATTTGGCGCCTAAATGCTTTTGGCGCCAAAAATGACGCCACATCCGGAATGCCGACACTTTTGGCGCAAAAACGTCAAAAAATGACGCAACTTCCGGCGACACGTATGACGCCGGAAATAGAAAAATATTTTTGCGCCACAAAAGTCCGCGCCAAGAATGACGCAATAAAATGAAGCATTTTCAGCCCCCGCGAGCCTAACAGCCCACAGGAAAAAAAGTCACATTTTAAGGTAAGAAAAAAACAGAATTTATGCTTACCTGATAAATTACTTTCTCCAACGGTGTGTCCGGTCCACGGCGTCATCCTTACTTGTGGGATATTCTCTTCCCCAACAGGAAATGGCAAAGAGTCCCAGCAAAGCTGGTCACATGATCCCTCCTAGGCTCCGCCCACCCCAGTCATTCGACCGACGGACAGGAGGAAATATATATAGGAGAAACCATATGATACCGTGGTGACTGTAGTTAGAGAAAATAATTCATCAGACCTGATTAAAAAAACCAGGGCGGGCCGTGGACCGGACACACCGTTGGAGAAAGTAATTTATCAGGTAAGCATAAATTCTGTTTTCTCCAACATTGGTGTGTCCGGTCCACGGCGTCATCCTTACTTGTGGGAACCAATACCAAAGCTTTAGGACACGGATGAAGGGAGGGAGCAAATCAGGTCACCTAAACGGAAGGCACCACAGCTTGCAAAACTTTTCTCTCAAAAATAGCCTCCGAAGAAGCAAAAGTATCAAATTTGTAAAATTTGGCAAAAGTGTGCAGTGAAGACCAAGTCGCTGCCTTACATATCTGATCAACAGAAGCCTCGTTCTTGAAGGCCCATGTGGAAGCCACAGCCCTAGTGGAGTGAGCTGTGATTCTTTCAGGAGGCTGCCGTCCGGCAGTCTCATAAGCCAATCGGATAATGCTTTTAAGCCAAAAGGAAAGAGAGGTAGAAGTCGCTTTTTGACCTCTCCTTTTACCAGAATAAACAACAAACAAGGAAGATGTTTGTCTGAAATCTTTAGTAGCCTCTAAATAGAACTTTAGAGCACGGACAACGTCCAAATTGTGTAACAAACGTTCCTTCTTTGAAACTGGATTCGGACACAAAGAAGGTACAACTATCTCCTGGTTAATATTTTTGTTAGAAACAACTTTAGGAAGAAAACCAGGCTTAGTACGCAAAAACACCTTATCTGCATGGAACACCAGATAAGGAGGAGAACACTGCAGAGCAGATAACTCTGAAACTCTTCTAGCAGAAGAAATTGCAACCAAAAACAAAACTTTCCAAGATAGTAACTTAATATCTATGGAATGTAAGGGTTCAAACGGAACCCCTTGAAGAACTGAAAGAACTAGATTTAGACTCCGGGGAGGAGGCAAAGGTCTGTAAACAGGCTTGATCCTAACCAGAGCCTGAACAAATGCTTGAACATCTGGCACAGCTGCCAATCTTTTGTGTAGTAAGACAGATAACGCAGAGATCTGTCCCTTTAGAGAACTTGCAGATAATCCTTTCTCCAAACCTTCTTGAAGAAAGGAGAGAATCTTAGGAATTTTTATCTTATTCCATGGGAATCCTTTGGATTCACACCAACAGATATTTTTTCCATATTTTATGCTAAATTTTTCTAGTTACAGGTTTTCTGGCCTGAACCAGAGTATCTATCACCGAATCTGAAAACCCACGCTTTGATAGAATCAAGCGTTCAATCTCCAAGCCGTCAGTTGGAGGGAGACCAGATTTGGGTGTTCGAATGGACCTTGAACAAGAAGGTCCTGTCTCAAAGGTAGCTTCCATGGTGGAGCCGATGACATATTCACCAGGTCTGCATACCAAGTCCTGCGTGGCCACGCAGGAGCTATCAAGATCACCGAGGCCCTCTCCTGATTGATCCTGGCTACCAGCCTGGGAATGAGAGGAAACGGTGGGAATACGTAAGCTAGGTTGAAAGTCCAAGGAGCTACTAGTGCATCTACTAGAGTCGCCTTGGGATCCCTGGATCTGGACCCGTAGCAAGGAACCTTGAAGTTCTGACGAGACGCCATCAGATCCATGTCTGGAATGCCCCATAATTGAGTTATTTGGGCAAAGATTTCCGGATGGAGTTCCCACTCCCCCGGATGAAATGTCTGACGACTCAGAAAATCCGCTTCCCAATTTTCCACTCCTGGGATGTGGATCGCAGACAAGTGGCAGGAGTGATCCTCCGCCCATTGAATTATTTTGGTCACTTCTTTCATCGCCAGGGAACTCTTTGTTCCCCCTTGATGATTGATATAAGCAACAGTCGTCATGTTGTCTGATTGGAACCTTATGAATTTGGCCTTTGCTAGTTGAGGCCAAGCTCTGAGAGCATTGAATATCGCTCTCAGTTCCAGAATGTTTATCGGGAGAAGAGACTCTTCCCGAGACCATAGACCCTGAGCTTTCAGGGATTCCCAGACCGCACCCCAGCCCACTAGACTGGCGTCGGTCGTGACAATGACCCACTCTGGCCTGCGGAAGCTCATTCCCTGGGACAGATGGTCCAGGGTCAGCCACCAACGGAGTGAATCTCTGGTCTTTTGATCTACTTGAATCATTGGAGACAAGTCTGTATAATCCCCATTCCACTGTTTGAGCATGCACAGTTGTAATGGTCTTAGATGAATTCGTGCAAAAGGAACTATGTCCATTGTTGCAACCATCAATCCTATTACTTCCATGCACTGCGCTATGGAAGGACGAGGAACAGAATGAAGCACTTGACAAGAGCTTAGAAGTTTTGATTTTCTGACCTCTGTCAGAAAAATCCTCATTTCTAAGGAATCTATTATTGTTCCCAAGAAGGGAACTCTTGTTGACGGGGACAGAGAACTCTTTTCTTTGTTCACCTTCCATCCGTGAGATGTGAGAAAGGCTAGAACGATGTCCGTATGAGCCTTTGCCTTTGACAGGGACGACGCTTGTATTAGAATGTCGTCCAAGTAAGGTACTACTGCAATGCCCCTTGGTCTTAGAACCGCTAGAAGGGACCCTAGCACCTTTGTGAAAATCCTTGGAGCAGTGGCTAATCCGAATGGAAGAGCCACAAACTGGTAATGTTTGTCCAGAAAAGCGAACCTTAGGAACTGATGATGTTCCTTGTGGATAGGGATATGTAGGTACGCATCCTTTAGATCCACGGTAGTCATAAATTGACTTTCCTGGATGGTGGTTAGAATCGTTCGAATAGTTTCCATTTTGAACGATGGTACCCTGAGAAATTTGTTTAGGATCTTCAAATCCAAAATTGGTCTGAACGTTCCCTCTTTTTTGGGAACTACGAACAGATTGGAATAAAATCCCATTCCTTGTTCCTTTATTGGAACTGGGTGTATCACTCCCATCTTTAACAGGTCTTCTACACAATGTAAGAATGCCTGTCTCTTTATTTGATTTGAGGATAAGTGAGACTTGTGGAACCTTCCCCTTGGGGGTAGTTCCTTGAATTCCAGGAGATAACCTTGAGAAACTATTTCTAGCGCCCAAGGATCCAAAAAACTCTTAACCATCTCCGTGGAGATGTTGCCTGTGCAACGGCAAAGAGAATGACTGGGGTGGGCGGAGCCTAGGAGGGATCATGTGACCAGCTTTGCTGGGACTCTTTGCCATTTCCTGTTGGGGAAGAGAATATCCCACAAGTAAGGATGACGCCGTGGACCGGACACACCAATGTTGGAGAAAATTGATTAAATTATATGCATTATCCCAAATATGAAACTGACTGTCTGAAATAAGGAACGTTGAACATCCTGAGTCAAGGCAAATAAATGTTTGAATACATATATTTAGAACTTTATATAAAAGTGCCCAACCATAGCTTAGAGTGTCACAGAAAATAAGACTTACTTACCCCAGGACACTCATCTACCTGTAGTAGAAAGCCAAACCAGTACTGAAACGAGAATCAGTAGAGGTAATGGTATATATAAGAGTATATCGTCGATCTGAAAAGGGAGGTAAGAGATGAATCTCTATGACCGATAACAGAGAACCTATTAAATAGACCCCGTAGAAGGAGATCATTGAATTCAAATAGGCAATACTCTCCTCGCATCCCTCTGACATTCACTGCACGCTGAGAGGAAAACCGGGCTCCAACCTGCTGCGGAGCGCATATCAACGTAGAATCTAGCACAAACTTACTTCACCACCTCCATAGGAGGCAAAGTTTGTAAAACTGATTTGTGGGTGTGGTGAGGGGTGTATTTATAGGCATTTTGAGGTTTGGGAAACTTTGCCCCTCCTGGTAGGAATGTATATCCCATACGTCACTAGCTCATGGACTCTTGCTAATTACATGAAAGAAAATGCATTTACTTATATCCTATGAATCTTGCACATGCTCAGTAGAAGCTGGTAGCTCAGAAAGTGTGGATATAGAAAGATAGTGTACGTTTTTTGATGGAAGTATATATTTTTTTTTTTAAACTGCTGGTCTATCTGAATCATGAAAGTTTAATTTTGACTTAAGTGACCCTTAAGAGCAAAGGGGTGTATAAGAGTGGGAATACTGTATCACTGCAGTAAGGTTAAAGTTGCTGGGGTGTCTTTGAGAGTAGGGGAGGACCAGGTCATAGTAGTAGTAGGTGTGCATAAGATTACTTGAAAGCTTGGGGATGTAAGAGTATGTGAATGCCTAGGCTAGGGTTTGTGTATAAGTGTGGGATGTGTGCATAAAGGGGGGCAGTGAGCCAAGGTAGTCTGCACAAGGAAGGACAAACATCTTTTAGGGGTGCATAGGAGTATGTGCATAAGAGATGGCAAATACCTGAATGTGTGTGAATGAGTATAAGACTGTGTGTAGTTGTCTATGTGTGGGTTGGATAGTGCCTGGTGGAATATTTAACCCTACAAATGGTTTAAACACATATTTAAAGTCTGCTCTAGAGGAGCACTACATTTCTCCTTCTGGGCTGAACACAAATCAGTAATTTGAGGCTAATTGTGTCTAGCTCCTGAGCATAAGTGTATTCCTACTCCAGAGGGGTCTGTAACGAAGTGTTAAACATGTTGCATGCCTTTATATTGAAGCTTTTAACTGTGATCACATGGTTATCCTCTTGCTTTCACCATTTGCAACAGATTGGTACTAATCTCCTCTACAAATGATTTGCTTATTGATGCTCTTTTTAATATATATATTTCTTATACTTGTGTTAATTAAATTTCTAAAATATATTTTTAATTCAGAGATTAATTATCTAACTGCACCAAGACCCCTCATTTTAAGTTCTTTTAATACAGACTATTGCAAAGCTGAAATGGAAAGGAACAGTGCCTTTGTTGCTCACTATGGTAAACTTGACATTATAAAATGAACGTTTAGCAAACCTGGGCATGAGGTAAAAATAACAGTAGGTTATTCCACGCATCATCTACTACTCATTCTATCTCATATTTACCCTCAACCTTATTTTCCTCTTTCCAACTTTAATATTATTACTCCATTTCTTGTTGAGTTACATTTATTCTTGGCAGACAGATATTCCTTGACCAAACAACACAAAGCCTTGTAACTTGTCCTCCCCTGTACAGAAATATAAATCCACCTTTAAAGCCTTTTTACATATAAACTACAATTGTTGAATATTATGATATCTGCCTTAATTGAATCCTGGGTAATTAACATCTTGTTTACTGTATAAAAAAAAACAGATGCCTTCTCAATGTGCTGCAGCCTCTCATGGCAGTGGAGAGGTTGATCATATATATATATATATATATATATACATACAGTATATATAATTACTAGTCTTAGGGCTCCATGTACTAAGCCGTCAATTCATCCGTCATTTTAGACGCGGCTAAACTCGCCGTTACTCGCCGCGGGCGAAATGGTGTCCGCTGTAGCTATGTACTAATAATCCCACAATAAATAGACACGTCTAGCCCGCCGCGAGCAGTGGCGGAATATTGATAAATTTGACGCCTCGCTCGCCGCGACTAAGCTGATGTACTTAACTTTCAGTTGAATTGTCTGGCCAATTGTTAACACGTGACATGTAAGGTGTCATGAACGTCATAGTAGTCGCGGGAATAGAATTTTGCTCCTATAAATGTACAACTTTTCTAAACAACTTTATTATTGTTCCAAAATTTTTGGAGAGTAATTACAGAGCGCTCGTTTTTGTGATCTTTATTTACAATTTCGATATGGCTTCATCTGGATCTGAAACCGCTTCAAAATCCAAGAATCCTCACTTTTCTCATCAGCAAAACGTCGTTTTGATTGACATGATTATTGACTCTTATGATTATTTGTTTGGATGTCGTGTGAAACAGACAAATTTTTCTAGGAGGAAGCAGATCTGGCAAAGGATCAGCGACGCTGTTAGTGCCCAGGGTCCAGGAAAAAAGGATGTCGATCAGCTGAAGAAGCGTTACAACGACATTAAACGCTTCGCCAAAGCTAAATTGGCCAGAGAAAAAAATTCGGCACGTGCTACCGGAGGTGGACCAGCATATGTGGCAGACCTCAATGATTATGAGCAGAAGCTTGTTCAGCGTCTGGGACCAGAGATCATCACTGGCATAACGGATGATTGTGACAGTGATTTAAGAGGTAAATGTACAACATAGTTGACGTAAATGTTTTTTTTAAAGTTATGATAGGTCATTGTCTCCAATATATATTTCTTTAAAATAACATTATCTGACTTCTTACGCTTCAGTATCCTAATCTATATAGGCCATTTAGGCCCCAAATACTGTAATCATTTATCTCGCATATATGTATAAGGGATTGTACAAGCCATTTAGGCCCCAAATACAGTAATCATTTATGTCGCATATATGTATAAGGGATTGTACAATAATAGTGTTGTTATACTGCCTTTTTTTTTTAATGGTCTAACGTAACTAAAGATTTGTTGATTATTAATATAGTGATCCCTAAAGATAACACCCATGTGTTTATTTTCAAACCAGTATTGCATAGAAACCTTAAAGAGATAATGACAATAGAAATAATGTAATTTGAAACTATTAAAATAATATTGTATGTCCGACATTAATCATGAGACTAACCCCAGATCACATGCCTTCTTAAATTTCTGATCTATTGACTTCCATGTTGCGTTATTTGACTATAGAATATTATTGTTAACGTCTTTCCAAATTGTTCTCCGCTTTATAAACATATACTTTTTTCAGATATAGCTATGCACATAGTTGACGCAGTCACATGAACCATCTATGTGCATCAACCAATGATCATTTACTGTGCATGTATAGATTTGCTTTTCCTCAAAGTATAAAAATCCAATGAAGGCAAAAACATAATACAATTAAATATTTTTGAAAAAGCTTTTTTTTCTGCAATTTGTAAAGGGAATTATATTTGTTTAAAGGGCCACTAAACCCAAAATCTTTTATTAATGATTCGGATAGAGAATTGAAATTTAAACAACATTACAAATTACTTCCATTATTTCTTTGGCTTCATTTTCTAGATATTCTTAGTTGAAGAAAAATAAATACACATGTTGAGCCAATCACACGAGGCTTCTTTGTGCAGCAATCAAATGCTTTTCAACAAAGAATATCAAGAGAATAAAACAAATTAGATAATATAAGTAAATTATAAAGATGTTTATAACTGGATTCTCTTTCCAAATCATAAAAAAAGGTGGTTGGCATGTCCCTTTAATGATTGAGCCTGCATTCACTGCTGTAATTATTATTATTAACACTTTTAGCTTTCAGTTTCAACTAGAAATAAAAATAAACCTAATTTTTTTTAAATTTTTTTTTTAAAGCGACGCCAACAACACAAGCCGAGCCTGTGAGGAGTAACGAAGTGCCCACTTGTTCTACTTCATCTTCTGCGGTGTCAAGACCACACAGTGCAGCTGTTTCCAGACCTTCGGCCAGTTTTACACATGGACAATTAATACGCTCAACATCTAATGTTACACACACAGCTTCCTCGGCGGACACACTTCCTGATCTAAGGACCAGCACTCCACAAACTGGTGTTGGTAGATCAACTGGTAAGTACTTTACAAATGAATAATTTCAATGTTGTGTGTTTTATCTCTTTTATCTCTCAATTTTTTTTTTTTTTTATTTTTTTTTTAAATGTCAAATGTCATTATTGACATATTCTATTTCGAGATCTTTTACAGATGTAATGTAATTTGAAGGACAAATAGCAATGATCATGGATTTTCATGAAAGGGACACTGTACAAATTTTTTTAAATGAGGATTCGTGTAGAGCATGCATGCTATTTTAATCAACTTTCTAATGGTTTTAAAATGTATCATTATTTTCTTTTTGAGAATTGATCATAGTATTACATAAGAAAGTTGATAGAAATTCCATGCAATATATCTTATTCTCAAAAAGATTATTTTTGCTTCAGTGTCCAGTTAATTGCAAAATACATTTCCATTAATAATTTTGAATATATAGTTACATTGACAAAAAAAACATTTTAATTTTATTTATTTATTTATTTTTATGTTATGTATTTTTTTATAGGTGATTTGGGACGTCTTTTCCAGGGATTGACTGGACATTCATCTCCATTATTTGATGGTATGTATCACATATGTATATATATATAATATAACTTAAATTGTTGTATGACGGTTGTATCTGCTCTCTCCTTCTATTCTATTTCTGCAAGTGTTTTTATAAAATTTTATTTTTATTTACTAACAATTTGTTATGTCTTGATCTAGAAGAAGAAAACTCATCAAGGGAGATCACTATCAATCTCATGCCGATAGTGGAAAATCCCATTCAAGATGAACCACCAGGAGGGCATGATGGAAGTGAGACTCCAGATATTCTTGAAGATTTGGGAGATGCGCAACCGGATGAAATTCACACACCAGAAAACATTGAGGAACCTGTTGAAACACAGGCACCACCAATTGCACTGCAAACAGGTGGTGTAAATATTGACAATACACCGGCAGAAGGACTATTGGGCGATGTTGCATTGAGGGAAATGTTGACACTTGCAAGGCAATACAGAGAGGACCACAGAGAAATGCAAAATATTATTAACACAAATATTGACCGCTGGGCTGCTCTTTCAGAAAAAAATGTGGAAATAGAAATGCAAAGGAATGAGATAGAAATGCAGAAATTACAGCTGCAAAGAGAGATGTTCCAGTGGCAGAGGCGGATGGATGAAGAGAAAAACCAGCAAATTAACAGAGCTTTAACCATCAGTGAAAGGACATTACAATCTCTGTTGGCTATTGTCAGTGAAAGGGAGGGTACAACAGACCCAAAGAGGCCACGTCTGGAGTGAACATTTATTGTATTATTTATAACACTATATTAGTCACCGTTAATTTTTTTTATCTATATATTGTTTAATAAGTTATTTTTTGTGTATTTTAAGTTTAAAATGTTATTATTTAATAAAGACAATTTTTTTTATGGCCAAAAAAAAAGTTTATTTACATAAATTCAAACTCACTTTTGATTCTTCAACACAAAAGTTTTTCTCAGTTATTAATTGTCATTCTTCTGACAATCATCATGACAAAACAAAAAATGAAATCAAATAACATATTTACGGTATAAAAAATCTACTTGCTCCATTAACATTCCCAAAGTTGCCCTAATTTTAGAAATTTTTTGTTTCACATGATCTTCAAGACAACTCTGAGTACTTTTGTCTGCAGTTTCAATAGTTGATGTTGAAGATAAATCTGTAGAAAAATAAATGCAAAGCAAATTTTAATTCAATTTTCATATACATATTCAATGTATGATAGGGTTTTTCATCACAAATATTACCTCCTGATGTGCTGTTATCTACGATATCTACTATATTAGCTTCTACACTTATGTCCACTCCTTTAAAGCTTTCATCTGAGCCAACTCCTATTTGAAATATACAATATGTATTAGTTAAAACTTGGATTTTCTTAGATTTAAGATTACTGAGTATGAAACATACCTTTATCTAACATCATTGTTGGTAAAACTTCTATCCTTGGTTGAGTATCATCTGAAGTCAATGCTTCAAATATTGTCACACTATCAGGATTTTGAAATTCTTCCATTTCCATACTAGTTTCCATGTCTTCCATGGTAATATCTATGAACGTAATTACAAAGATAAAGATAGAAAACTATTAAATCAAAAACATAGGATATATTATTTAAAACAATATTAATAATCATTAAAAGGGACATAGAACCCAATTTCTAAGTTTCATGATTCCGATAGTGCATGAAATTTAAATAAACTTTCTATTTTACTTCATTCTTTTTGCATCTTTATTTGAAAAGCAAGAATCTAAGTTTAGATGCCAGCCCATTTTTGGTGCACCAACTGTGTTGTACTTGCTAATTGGACAGAACCAATCAAAGAGTGCTGTCCATGGTGCTCAACCAAAAATTGGCTGGCTCCTTCGCTTAGATGCCTTCTTTTTCAAATAAAGATAGAAAGTTAATGAGGAAAAAAATGATAATAGAAGTAAATTAGCAACTTGATTAATATTGCATGCTAAAACTTTTTAAGCCAAAACATAAAATATATGATTTAAAATTTAAATAATAAGTCATTACCTGTCTGTGTCTTTTTATGACAAATTTCATATGGATTTGGAGATAATTCAATATCCAATAGTGTTATTGGCAAAGGTGGAGAAAGAGCTTCACTTCTGGGTGTTTGCACCAACATTGACCTTAGGTAGCATGGTGGGTGTGCACACTTCATTCTCCTACTTCTCATATCT
Source organism: Bombina bombina (assembly GCF_027579735.1). NCBI lineage: Eukaryota > Metazoa > Chordata > Amphibia > Anura > Bombinatoridae > Bombina > Bombina bombina. The sequence goes on along the minus strand of NC_069502.1, from coordinate 871,409,083 downwards.
ATAAACATATATATAAAAAAAATTTGGAATAAAAATTTTTAATCTAATTATTCCAAGTAATTTTTTGTTTTCAAAACATTCAGTTCTGCATGCTTAGTTTTCTAACATGTTTCAATGTTATATAGTAATATATTTATATTTTATTCGACTAACTCAGTTCTGCATGTTTCAATGGTATATACTAATATAGTTATATTTTACTCTACTAACTCATTTTTGTATGCTAAGTTTTCTAACCTTTTAAGTGTATATAGTAATATAGTTAAATTTTAATCTACTAACTCAGTTCTGCATGCTTACTTTTGTAACTTTTTGCAATTGTATATACTAATATAGTCAAAGTAACACTCAGAAAATAATATTGTCCTGGATTTGTCAATGATGACGCAGTTCAAAAATAAACCCTTTTTTTATATTATTAAAAATTATTTCATATATAATTTTGAAACTTACATGTCCTTATCAATCTTCGAATCGATTTATAGTACTTCGGTTCTCTTCTCTTCAAATCACTATATTTTCTAAGACACTGTCGTCTTGTTCTTTTAATTTTTGAAATACGATGCATTCTTCTCAGCATCTCGTATATAATTTTGTCTCTGCATTCCTGTTTCACTCCCCTCACACCACCAATCCGTTTAGGGAAATATTTATCCATGGCATAAACTAATATCACCAATTCTCCAGCACCAAAAGGTTCAGGACGCGACATGTTAGACGATGACGTGATTAATCGTTATGTCAATCATTAGCGCATTGATATAGATATGTATCCCCGAAAAATAGAGAAAAATATAATGTATCTGTAGATTAATGTATTTTATGAAGGTTTGTAAATATCGATGTTTATAGTTATTACAAATGATATTTGTTTTCTATACATTTTCTTTGTTTCAGATGTGTTGATATGTATTAAAATTTACTTTGGTTTACAATAGTTATTTTGTTTCTAAACATTTTATTTGTTTAAGATGTGTTTATATGTATTAAAATGTTGTTTGGTTTACAATTGTTATTTTGTTTCTAAACATTTTCTTTGTTTCATATGTGTTTATATGTATTAGAATTTATTTTGGTTTACAATTGTTATTTGGTTTCTAAACATTTCCTTTTTTTTCAGATGTGTTTATATGTATTACAAGTTACTTTGGTTTACAATTGTTAATATATAATGTTTAAAGATTCTAATTTTGTAATAAAATAATTTATTTTGCCATTATTTTCTATATGCCACTATTCTTTTAACAAATCTTGAATGCAAAAATATATTATAAAGGTTAAGAAAATAAGTGTTAAGAGTAAGCCCTTAAGGTATTTATTTGAATATGGGAAAACCTAGTAGCTGTTAAAAATAGAGGTTAGAATAAAACAAATAAAATTAGCAAGTCTTTTTTAACTCAAAAATCCAATCTGATAACATAAAGCACTGTTGAATATACTGTCGCTTGTTACAGCTACAATTCAATGACACAATACAATGAATTAGCATCAGCTATGGAGGGATTACATTACACTAATCACATAATGTAAAAGAGTGAGAGCAGCTGTAGACACTAGTGTGATGTCACAAAGACAATGTATTACCTATAATATATTGTCTGTAATAACTTTGAGCATAAACTTTATTTATTTTAAACCTTTGATAATTGAAGAACAACAACTGTTATGTATTTAACTGTTTATCATGAGTGATTTTTAATAACCTTAATTCTTAAAAAAAAAATGGAGACAAGTTAATAAAGAAAGTTTTTTATTGATCAACTGAAACTTTAATCCTCATACACAAAATATTGTTCTGAAACCATGTCCCTTGTTGCATTTCCACGCCTATTAGCTTGTTCTACACATATTTCTTCTGGTAAATCATCAGCATCTATTGGATCTTCATCTTCTAATGGACAGCCTCTTTTAATTGCAATATTGTGCAGTATGCAGCAAACCAATATAATTTTTGCAACTTTCTCTGGTGCATACTGCATAGCACCACCAGAACGATCAAGACATCGAAACCGCATTTTCAAAATACCGAAAGTCCTCTCAATAATCCCCCTGGTAGATCGGTGAGCTTCATTGAAACGTACTTGACTTCTGGTCTGTGGGTTGTTATAGGGAGTCAACAGCCATTCTGTACATGAGTACCCTCCATCTCCTAATAGAAGATATAATAAATATAAATATTAATATAAGAATAATTATAAAGATTCAGAACTATACAATACAAACTATACAGATTACAGTCGACAAATTGGGCGCAATTTTGGTACATTGAAATGAGAGACATATTAGACGCCAGTTATGCTTACCTAGAAGCCATCCGTCAGGCATATTTCCGTCCTCGAACTTCCGGTATAACCCAGTCTGCCTTAAAATGTAAGAATCATGACAGGAGCCAGGAAAGTTAGAACGGACACTGATAATCCTCATGTGGGGGTCACAGACCATCTGGACATTCAAGGAATGGAAATGCTTTCTATTCCTATAGATCTCCTCACGAGCTTGAAGTGGTCTTACAGCAACATGGGTACAGTCTATGGCACCTAGGACATTGGGCATCCCAGCCATCCTATAGAAATTTGACTTGATAGATTGCCATTCTTCAGGGGTAGATGGCAAACAAACATATCGATGAAAAATAACCATCATAGCCCCTATTACTTTGGATAAGTGGCGTGAAAAAGCAGATTGACTCATTCCAATAATGACGCTAGAAACTGCCTGAAAGGAGCCTGTTGCAAAAAAATGCAATGCAGCTAATAGTTTCAGAAGTCCCGGAATAGCTTGTGAACGAGCAGTCATCAGCTCCAAATGATCTTCAATCTCTCGATACAGGTGTAATATCGATTCACGATCAAGCCGGAATCTTTGTATGATCTCTCGGTCAGAAAGGCCGTGCAAACCAACCCGTGGAAAGAATACACGGGGGACTCGAACTCTCCTTCTTCTAACCAATCGATTAGCTACATTTCCAGTATTCTGTCTTCTAGCCCGGATTTGCATCAAACGGAGAATAAACAAAAACAGAATTCTCTCCATAGCTGCTGAAATGAACAATGTAAGTACAATGCTGATATTACTGCCTTTTATATATGTATAGACTGGCGTCTAGAGTGGCTTTCCTATTGTTTTGTACCTTGCCCGCCACCTAAAAGGTGGCGAGGCAAAAATAACGAGGTGGGGGCGGAGATTGACGCGAGCGGACAAATAGATTTTTTAGTACATTCGTTTTTGGCGAGTTGGTGGTCAAATGTGTCTAATTACAGTAAAAAATGGAGAGGTAGCGAGGTATGGCGGATAAGTACGCTCGCAATTTTAAAGATGCGAGTTTTTACATAATTTACGGCTTTGTACAGTTTGCGAGTTTTGACGCGAGATTTGTTGCGGGTAGCTCGCTGACTGCTTAGTACATGGAGCCCTTAAAGCCCGTTCACACGGGCCATTTTTTGCAGTACAGCGGTCCCACCCCTTGCTCTCTCTCTATATCCCCTCTCTTTCTCCCCTCTCTTTTGCTCTCTCTCTCCCCCCTCTCTTTTGCGCTCTCTCCCCCCTCTCTTTTGCTGTCTCTCTCCCTCTTTTGCTGTCTCTCCCCCCGCTCTCTTTTGCTCTCTCCCCCCTCTCTTTTGCTGTCTCTCTCCCTCTTTTGCTGTCTCTCCCCCCCCTCTCTTTTGCGCTCTCTCCCCCCCTCTCTTTTGCTGTCTCTCTCCCTCTTTTGTTGTCTCTCTCCCTCTTTTGCTCTCTCTCTCCATCTTTTGCTCTCTCTCCCCCTCTCTTTTGCTGTCTCTCTCCCTCTTTTGTTGTCTCTCCTTCTTTTGCTCTCTCTCTCCCCTCCTCTTTTGCTGTCTCTCTCCCTATTTTGCTCTCTCTCTCCCCCCCCTCTTTTGCGCTCTCCCCCCTCTCTTTTGCGCTCTCTCCCCTCTCTCTTTTGCGCTCTCTCCCCTCTCTTTTGCTCTCTCTCCCCCCCCTCTCTTTTGCTGTCTCTCTCCCCCCTCTCTTTTGCTGTCTCTCTCCCTCTTTTGTTGTCTTTCTCCCCCCTCTCTTTTGCTCTCTCTTTCTCCCCCCTCTCTTTTGCTCTCTCTTTCTCCCCCCTCTCTTTCTCCCCCCTCATCTCTTTTGCTCTCTCTTTCTTCCCCCTCATCTCTTTTGCTCTCTCTTTCTCCCCCCTCATCTCTTTTGCTCTCTCTTTCTCCCCCCTCATCTCTTTTGCTCTCTCTTTCTCCCCAATTTCTTTTGTGCTCTCTTTCTCCCCAATCTCTTTTGTGCTCTCTTTCTCCCCAATTTCTTTTGTGCTCTCTTTCTCCCCAATCTCTTTTGTGCTCTCTTTCTCCCCAATCTCTTTTGTGCTCTCTTTCTCCCCAATCTCTTTCTCCCCAATCTCTTTTGTGCTCTCTTTCTCCCCAATCTCTTTTGTGCTATCTCCCCAATCTCTTTTGTGCTATCTCCCCAATCTCTTTTGTGCTATCTCCCCAATCTCTTTATCCCCCTCTTCTGCTCTCACTATCCCCTTCTTTTTAGAGCTATCTGTCTTCTTATGATTCACTGACTCACTGTGCACAGCCACACACCCGGCACCTCTTATGATTCACTCACTGTGCACAGCCACACACTCGGCACCTGGCCCCGCCCGCGTCATGCTCGGCCCGCCCGACTCCGCCCATGGCACGCCCGGGTCCCGCCCACACCACGTCCGTCGGCCACGCCCACTCCACCACACGCGACGCTGGGGGAAGAGTTAGAAGGCCAGGTGTGTTTGTCCTCGTGCGCAGTCTCTACTGCGCATGACAGCTTCGGACAAACACACTTGGCCTTTTATAATATAGGATATATATTATTTTATTTTAAGCTGTCTTCACTTGGAAATCGAAGAACTCATTACAACTAATGCTCTTGCTTTCATATGTCTGCTTTATTAACCTGAAAAAAACAAACCAGGCGGCTGCAGATCCCAGCGTGGATGAGGGGAAGCCGGACGCCGCCGGAGCTGGAGTCACACAGACCCGTGAGGTGCAAGCTAGACGTGGCTAAGCGAAAGCCGCAAAAAATGCCAGAAAACAAGATGGAGCTGCACTCGGGAAAAACCCTTACGTGTTTCGTGCCGCAAGTGGGCACTTAATCATAGGAATAGGTCATTCAACTTGACACCCCCTTCTTAAAGGGAAAAGTGACCAATCGAATACCTAGATGATAATTTAAAACAACATACACACTATAAAAAACATGCCTAATTAGACATGATAATGTAGTACATACAGTGTCAGGAAGACATCTAGCAATATAAATGTATATTTACTAATACAAATATGTTACAGTATAGAATCATTGTAACAAAATATAAGCATTAATGACAGTCTATAATCAACATAATATATACTAAATATTGCTTAATGATTCTATCATATATAGCAAGTATAGGTTGTCATATTTGAATGTGTTATCAAAAGAATACACACTGATATATATAAATGTACATATACATAATAATATATAAAGAAACAAATTGATCCTCCAATCAATTACAAAAAGTCAATAATGGAGAATATAACAGAGAAAATAAAATAAATGTGTTAAAAACCTAGTTCGACTACACATTAGTCATGATAAAGCAATTTGCATATAAATTTGTTTAATTTTTCTAAGCATGACAAAAATGCTAAACATAACCTTAAGCACATATAAAAGCACAAAGAGACATAAACCGGATCCATAAGTCTCAAAAGGCATTTGGAAAAAGTTGTTGGAAAAGGCAACACATCACCTATGACAATCTTTATGGACAGTTAGTCATTTTTAAGCTATAGATAAATATGTTTTGGATCTGTCTTAATTTGGTCTAAAAACATAATTTGACCATGTGTCAAACAATGATTATATAGATATCATATCTAAGTATTATCAGTTTTACAGGCACAGCAATTGATGCTGTACATAAGCCTAGGCCTCTAATTAAGCATTATGCCAGATGTTTCACATAGGGGGTAAGATATTAAAGATTACAATATATAATAATATATGGTAATATATAATAATGGAATTAAAGTATATGGGTTAGACAGGATACATTTAGTATGTATTGAGATGTGCTGATAACTCTATTCTAAAAAGAGGCTCATATCCCATTCCCTATTTATTCCACCTGGGGTGATAGTTCTTAATTTATAAATCCAGAACATTTCTTGTTTTAATAATAGTTTATTTCTATCCCCTCCTCTTATTGGCCTTACTATATCAATAACTTTTACTCCCATATTGAACTTATTGGTCATATGCATCGAGAAGTGATGTCTGGCAATTGCTGAATTCTTATTAAAGTTCTTGGTGTCATTGATATGTTCTTTCATTTGTGATCTTAACTGCCTTGATGTCTGTCCAGTATACTGCATTTTGCCTTGATGTCTATCCAGTATACTGCATTTTGCCTTGATGTCTATCCAGTATACTGCATTTTGCAAATGTTGCACTCCAAAAGATATACCACATGCTCACTTCTACAATTTGCATAAAAATGTATATGTACATTGATTGATATCAGTGTGTATTCTTTTGAAAACACATTCAAATATGACAACCTATACTTGCTATATATGATATAATCATTAAGCAATATTTAGTATATATTATGTTGATTATAGACTGTTTAAATACTTTATCCTGTCATTAATGCTTATATTTTGTTACAATGATTCTATACTGTAACATATTTGTATTAGTAAATATACATTTATATTGCTTGATTTCTTCCTGACACCGTATGTACTACATTATCATGTCTAATTAGGCATGTTTTTTATAGTGTGTAGGTTGTTTTAAATTATCAACTAGCTATTCGATTGGTCACTTTTCCCTTTAAGAAGGGGGTGTCAAGTTGAATTACCTATACCTATGATTAAGTGCCCACTTGCGGCACGAAACGCGTAAGGATTTTTCCTGTTCTGTGCCTTTATTTTAAATAATTCTCCAATAAACAGTGATTTTATTTCACATTGTGCCTTCCAAGTGCAGCTCTATCTTGTTTCCTGCTTTATTATCCTCTCCACTGCCATGGCATATAAAAACGGATAACTGCTCAATGTGCTGCAGCCTCTCATGGCAATAGAGAGGTTAATGAAGCAGACATATGAAAGCAAGGGCATTAGTTGTAATTATTTATTTGGTTAAAGCACTTGGGGAGAATGGTAGATGATATGGTCTCTTAAAAAACTTTTACGATATTCTCTTTGAAGTTGATATTTAGGTTGATCAGTGACTTGAGGCTATGATGTCTAAATGAGGACAGCTTAAATTTATATATATATATATATATATATATATATATATATATATATATATATATATATATATATAATAAATAAATTGTAATATGTAGTTTATATGTAAAAAGGCTTTAGAGGTGGATTATATTTCTTTAACAGGGGAGGACAAGTTACAAGGCTTTGTGTTGTTTCTTCAGACTCAGAGAATCTACATCTGCCAAGGAGAGATGTAACCTATTCTTGTCAGAACTCAGAATTGCTGTGCTTACAGCTGTGTCCTGCCTCTCCCTATGTCATGTGCTCCAGGAAAACTTAGAACACCGGCCCACGTTGTCTTCAGCTCGGCTTCCTCCTTCTTGCTTGTGATTGATCTCACTCACTATGGGAGTTTGCGCCCGGTGTCACGTGACGTAGGCGTGGAGATTTGTTGCCGCGTCAAGGAAATTTTATGTGCAAATTTAAAAACACGGCATTAATACTGATTGGCTTTAAAAAATTAATAAGTTCACACTTGCCCTGTCGACATCACACATACTTTGGAAATCTCTGCCTTAGGGGAAGGAGTGGTTTTCTGTTTTCTATTCTGTTGAAAGGAATGAAAAAAATTGGGAGCTTTAAATTTACCCTTAGATTTCTTGTCTTGGGGCAGAAAAACATAATTTATGTAAGAACTTACCTGATAAATTCATTTCTTTCATATTAGCAAGAGTCCATGAGCTAGTGACGTATGGGATATACATTCCTACCAGGAGGGGCAAAGTTTCCCAAACCTTAAAATGCCTATAAATACACCCCTCACCACACCCACAAATCAGTTTAACGAATAGCCAAGAAGTGGGGTGATAAGAAAAAAGTGCGAAAGCATAAAAAATAAGGAATTGGAATAATTGTGCTTTATACAAAAAAATCATAACCACCACAAAAAAGGGTGGGCCTCATGGACTCTTGCTAATATGAAAGAAATGAATTTATCAGGTAAGTTCTTACATAAATTATGTTTTCTTTCATGTAATTAGCAAGAGTCCATGAGCTAGTGACGTATGGGATAATGACTACCCAAGATGTGGATCTTTCCACGCAAGAGTCACTAGAGAGGGAGGGATAAAATAAAGACAGCCAATTCCTGCTGAAAATAATCCACACCCAAAATAAAGTTTAATGAAAACATAAGCAGAAGAATCAAACTGAAACCGCTGCCTGAAGTACTTTTCTACCAAAAAACTGCTTCAGAAGAAGAAAACACATCAAAATGGTAGAATTTAGTAAAAGTATGCAAAGAGGACCAAGTTGCTGCTTTGCAAATCTGAACAACCGAAGCTTCATTCCTAAATGCCCAGGAAGTAGAAACTGACCTAGAAGAATGAGCTGTAATCCTTCGAGGCGGAGATTTACCCGACTCGACATAGGCATGATGAAATAAAGATTTCAACCAAGATGCCAAAGAAATGGCAGAAGCTTTCTGGCCTTTTCTAGAACCGGAAAAGATGACAAATAGACTAGAAGTCTTTCGGAAAGACTTAGTAGCTTCAACATAATATTACAAAGCTCTAACAGCATCCAAAGAATGCAATGATTTCTCCTTAGAATTCATAGGATTAGGACATAATGAAGGAACCACAATTTCTCTACTAATGTTGTTAGAATTCACAACCTTAGGTAAAAAATTCAAAAAGAAGTTCGCAGCACCGCCTTATCCTGATGAAAAATCAGAAAAGGAGAATCACAAGAAAGAGCAGATAATTCAGAGACTCTTCTGGCAGAAGAGATGGCCAAAAGAAACAAAACTTTCCAAGAAAGTAATTTAATGACCAAAGAATGCATGGGTCCAAAAGGAGGAGCTTGAAGAGCCCCCAGAACCAAATTCAAACTCCAAGGAGGAGAAATTGACTGATGACAGGTTTTATACGAACCAAAGCTTGTAAAAAACAATGAATATCAGGAAGATTAGCAATCTTTCTGAGAAAAAGAACAGAAAGAGCAGAGATTTGTCCTTTCAAGGAACTTGCGGACAAACCTTTATCTAAACCATCCTGAAGAAACCGTAAAATTCTCGGTATTCTAAAAGAATGCCAAGAAAAATGATGAAAAAGACACCAAGAAATATAAGTCTTCCAGACTCTATAATATATCTCTCTAGATACAGATTTACGAGCCTGTCACATAATATTAATCACAGAGTCAGAGAAACCTCTTTGACCAAGAATCAAGCGTTCAAACTCCATACATTAAAATTTAAGGATTTGAGATCCTGATGGAAGAAAGGACCTTGCGACAAAAGGTCTGGTCTTAATGGAAGAGTCCACAGCTGGCAAGAGGCCATCCGGACAAGATCTGCATACCAAGACCTGTGAGGCCATGCTGGAGCTACCAGCAGAACAAACGAGCATTCCTTCAGAATCTTGGAGATTACTCTTGGAAGAAGAACTAGAGGCAGAAAGATATAGGCAGGATGATACTTCCAAAGAAGTGATAATGCATCCACTGCCTCCGCCTGAGGATCCCGGGATCTGGACAGATACCTGGGAAGTTTCTTGTTTAGATGAGAAGCCATCAGATCTATTTCTGGGAGTTCCCACATTTGAACAATCTGAAGAAATACCTCTGGGTGAAGAGACCATTCGCCCGGATGCAACGTTTGGCGACTGAGAAAATCCGCTTCCCAATTGTCTATACCTGGGATATGAACCGCAGAGATTAGACAGGAGCTGAATTCCGCCCAAACCAAAATTCGAGATACTTCTTTCATAGTCAGAGGACTGTGAGTCTCTCCTTGATGATTGATGTATGCCACAGTTGTGACATTGTCTATCTGAAAACAAATGAACAACTCTCTCTTCAGAAGAGGCCAAGACTGAAGAGCTCTGAAAATTGCACGGAGTTCCAAAATATTGATCGGTAATCTCACCTCCTGAGATTCCAAAACCCCTTGTGCCGTCAGAGACCCCCACACAGCTCCCCAACCTGTAAGACTTGCATCTGTTGAGATTATAGTCCAGGTCGGAAGAACAAAGAAGCCCCCTGAACTAAACGATGGTGATCTGTCCACCACGTCAGAGAGTGTCGTAAAATCGGTATAAAGATATTAATTGAGATATCTTCGTGTAATCCCTGCACCAATGGTTCAGCATACAGAGCTGAAGAGGTCGCATGTGAAAACGAGCAAAGGAGATCGCGTCCGATGCAGCAGTCATAAGACCTAAAATTTCCATGCATAAGGCTACCAAAGGGAATGATTGTGACTGAAGGTTTTGACAAGCTGATATCAATGTTAGACTTCTCTTGTCTGACAAAGACAGAGTCAGAGATACTGAATCTATCTGGAAACCTAAAAAGGTTACCCTTGTCTGAGGAATCAATGAACTTTTTGGTAAATTGATCCTCCAACCATGATCTTGAAGAAACAACACAAGTCGATTCGTATGAGATTCTGCGAAATGTGAAGACTGAGCAAGTACCAAGATATCGTCCAAAATAAGGAAATACCAATACCCTGTTTTCTGATTACAGACAGAAGGGCACCGAGAACCTTTGAAAAAATTCTTGGAGCTGATGCTAGGCCAAACGGTAGAGCCAAAAAACTGGTAATGCTTGTCTAAAAAGAGAATCTCAGAAACTAAAAGTGATCTGAATGAATCGGAATATGCAGATATGCATCCTGTAAATCTATTGTAGACATATAATGCCCTTGCTGAACAAAAGGCAGGATAGTCCTTACAGTTACCATCTTGAATGTTGGTATCCTACATAACAATTCAATATTGATAGATCCGGAACTGGTCTGAAGGAATTGACCTTCTTTGGTACAATGAAGAGATAGAATAAAACACCAGCCCCTGTTCCAGAATTGGAACTGGCATAATTACTCCAGCCAACTCTAGATCTGAAACACATTTCAGAAATGCTGAGCCTTTGCTGGGTTTACTGGGACACGGGAAAGAAAAAAATCTCTTTGCAGGAGGCCTAACTTGAAGCCAATTCTGTACCTTTCTGAAACAATGTTCTGAAACCAGAGATTGTGAACGGAATTGATCCAAATTTCTTTGAAGAAAACGTAATCTGCCCCATACCAGCTGAGCTGGAATGAGGGCCGCACCTTCATGGGTGCTTAGGAGCTGGCTTTGGATTTCTATAAGGCTTGGATATATTCCAAACTGGAAATGGTTTCCAAACTGATACCACTCCTGAGGATGAAGGATCAGGCTTTTGTTCCTTGTTGTGAGGAAAGGAACGAAAAACGATTATTAGACCTAAATTTAGCTTTAGATTTTTTATCCTTTGGTAAAAAAGTTCCCTTCCCTTCAGTAACAGTTGAGATAATAGAATCCAACTGAGAACCGAATAATTTATTACCCAGGAAAGAAAGGGAAGCAAAGTTTAACTTAGAAGACATATCAACATTCCAAGTTTTAAGCCATAAAGCTCTTCTAGCTAAAATAGCTAGAGACATATACCTGACATCAACTCTAATGATATCAAAAGATGGTATCACAAATAAAATTATTAGCATGTTATAGAATAATAATAATGCTAAAAGAATTATGATCTGTTACTTGTTGCGCTAAAGCTTCTAACCAAAAAAGTTGAAGCTGCAGCAACATCCGCTAAATATATAGCAAGAGTAGAGACAGCCCCATTAACCTTAGGGATTTTGTCCCTAAACTCTAATCTGTCAGATGGCACAGGATATAATTGCTTAAAACGTTTTAGAAGGAGTAAATGAATTACCCAAATTATTCCATTCCCTGGAAATTACTTCAGAAATAGCATCAGGGAGAGAAAACACTTCTGGAATAACTACAGGAGATTTAAAAACCTTATTTAAACGTTTAGATTTAGTATCAAGAGGACCAGAATCCTCTATTTCTAATGCAATTAATACTTCTTTAAGTAAAGAACGAATAAATTCCATCTTGAATAAATACGAAGATTTATCAGCATCAACCTCTGAGACAGAAACCTCTGAACCAGAAGAACCATTATCAGTATCAGAATGATGATGTTCATTTAAAAATTCATCTGAAAAAAGAGAAGTTTTAAAAGACTTTTATGTATACTAGAAGGAGAAATAACAGACATAGCCTTCTTAATGGATTTAAAAATAAAATCTCTTATGTTATCAGGAACACTCTGAAAATTAGATGTTGACGGAACAGCAACAGGTAATGTAACAGTACTAAAGGAAATTTTATCTGCATTAACAAGTTTGTCATGACATTCAATACAAACAACAGCTGGAGGAACAGATACCAAAAGTTTATAGTAGATACACTTAGCTTTGGTAGCTCCAGCACCGGGCAGCGATTTTCCTGAAGTATCTTCTGACTCAGTTGCAACGTGGAACATCTTGCAATATGTAATAGAAAAAAACAACATATAAAGCAAAATTGATCAAATTCCTTAAATGACAGTTTCAGGAATGGGAAAAAAATGCTAGAGAACAAGCTTCTAGCAACCAGAAGCAATAAATAATGAGACTTAAATAATGTGGAGACAAAAAAGACGCCCATATTTTTTAGCGCCAAATAAGACGCCCACATTATTTGGCGCCTAAATGCTTTTGGCGCCAAAAATGACGCCACATCCGGAACGCCGACACTTTTGACGCAAAAAACGTCAAAAAATGACGCAACTTCCGGCGACACGTATGACGCCGGAAACAGAAAAATAATTTTGCGCCAAAAAAGTCCGCGCCAAGAATGACGCAATAAAATGAAGCATTTTCAGCCCCCGCGAGCCTAACAGCCCACAGGGAAAAAGTCAAATTTTTTAAGGTAAGAAAAAAATGATTGATTCAAATGCATTATCCCAAATATGAAACTGACTGTCTGAAAATAAGGAATGTTGAACATCCTGAGTCAAGGCAAATAAATGTTTGAATACATATATTTAGAACTTTATAAAAAAGTGCCTAACCATAGCTTAGAGTGTCACAGAAAATAAGACTTACTTACCCCAGGACACTCATCTACATGTTGTAGAAAGCCAAACCAGTACTGAAACGAAAATCAGCAGAGGTAATGGTATATATATAAGAGTATATCGTCGATCTGAAAAGGGAGGTAAGAGATGAATCTCTACGACCGATAACAGAGAACCTATGAAATAGACCCCGTAGAAGGAGATCATTGCATTCAAATAGGCAATACTCTCCTCACATCCCTCTGACATTCACTGCACGCTGAGAGGAAAACCGGGCTCCAACCTGCTGCGGAGCGCATATCAACGTAGAATCTAGCACAAACTTACTTCACCACCTCCATAGGAGGCAAAGTTTGTAAAACTGATTTGTGGGTGTGGTGAGGGGTGTATTTATAGGCATTTTAAGGTTTGGGAAACTTTGCCCCTCCTGGTAGGAATGTATATCCCATACGTCACTAGCTCATGGACTCTTGCTAATTACATGAAAGAAAACTCCCTTACCCACAGTAACAGTGGAGATAATAGAATCCAATTGTGAACCAAAAAGATCTTTACTTACAAAAGAGAGAGATAATAATCTATTTTTATACACCATGTCAGCAAGATTTAAGCCATAAAGCTCTTCTAGTTAGAATGGCTAAAGACATGGATGTGACATTGATCTTCATAACATCAAATATAGCATCAAAACTATAACTATGTTTATAACATGTCCGTCGCCATCGGCAGTTGCGCATGCATCTTCAAAAGGAAAATTGGATGCGTGCGCAGCCACCTCAGCGCGAGACAGCTTCAGGAGCTCAAACTCTCAGCTGTAACATAACTGCTGAGAGCTGAAGCTCCTGAAGCTTCAGGCATCTGCCGCATATGGAGCCAGAGCGTGATTGGTGCTCCGCCTCCATATGAGGCCAGATGCCTGATCGTTACAGATGGTGACACTGCATCCAGGTGGATTCCAAAAATGGCAGGGTGGTGAAAGAATCCAACAGGATGCTGCGTAAGATGCATCCAGGTGGATTCCGAAAATGGCAGGGTGGTCCCGTCACCACAATAGACTGCCCTTCCAAAAATGACAGGGTGGTTCCGTCACCACAATGGACTGCCTTCTGGGCAGGCTTTCCCACTAGTCACAAATAAAATGATTTGCATGTTGAAGTAAAACAATAATGTTAGATATTCAGAATCTGAAGACAACTGCTGTGCTAAACAGTCTTCTTTAGCAATCACATTAGAGCTAGCTTCTAGAATAGGAAATACTTCAGGAGTAATAACAGTAGTCTTAAATACAGAATTTAGATGATTACTAGCTTTATCATCAGGAGGTTTAGACTCCTCAATACCCAAAGTAAACAAAGCATCCTTTAAGGGAGAGCGAATATATTCTATCTTAAATAAAAAAAGATTATTTGTCTATATCTGTCTCTCACGTGGCATCCTCTGAATCAGAGGAAACCCCATCAGTAGAAGATACATCAGTATGCTGCAAGTCAGAACTTAATTCACTAGGTTTAGGAAAATGTTGCAAAACCCTTTTATGTTTATTTGAAGGCAAAGTAGCAGTCATTGCCTTCTCTATAGCTGCAGCAATAACATTTTTAATTTCTGCAGGAATGCTATGTACAAAAGACTGATATGGAATAACAGTGGGTGCATTTGTACTCATAGATATATTATCAGCATTTAACAAATTGTCAAAACAAGAGCCACATAATTGAGCTGAAGAATTTAGATCAGCTTTTTTACAACAAACACACTTAGCTTTGGTAGTTACATGTTCAGGCAGCTCAAATCCTATCGGCTAGATTTAGAGTTTTGTCGGTAACGACCCGCGCAGCTAACGCTGGCTTTTTTCCCCCACCGCACCTTTTAAATACTGCTGGTATTTAGAGTTCACAGAAGGGCTGCGTTAGGCTCCAAAAAGGGAGCGTTTAGCATAATTTACCGCCACTGCAACTCTCAATACCAGCGGTGCTTACGGACGCGGCCAGCTTCAAAAACGTGCTCGTGCACGATTCCCCCATAGGAAACAATGGGGCCGTTTGAGCTGAAAAAAAACCTAACACCTGCAAAAAAGCAGCGTTCAGCTCCTAATGCAGCCCCATTGTTAACACCCTAACATGTACCCCGAGTCTAAACACCCCTAACCTTACACTTATTAACCCCTAATCTGCCGCCCCCGCTATCGCTGACACCTGCATATTATTTTTAACCCCTAATCTGCCGCTCCGTACACCGCCACAACTTACATTATAGCTATGTACCCCTAATCTGCTGCCCCTAACACCGCCGACCCCTATATTATATTTGTTAACCCCTAATCTGCCGCCCCCAACGTCGCCGCTACCTACCTACACTTATTAACCCCTAATCTGCCGACCGGACCTCACCGCTACTCTAATAAATGTATTAACCCCAAAAGCTAAATCTAACCCTAACACTAACACCCCCCTAAGTTAAATATAATTTTTATCTAACAAAATAAATTATTTCTTATTAAATAAATTATTCCTATTTAAAGCTAAATACTTACCTGTAAAATAAACCCTAATATAGCTACAATATAAATTATAATTATATTGTAGCTATTTTAGGATTAATATTTATTTTACAGGCAACTTTGTATTTATTTTAACCAGGTACAATAGCTATTAAATAGTTAATAACTATTTAATAGTTACCTAGTTAAAATAATTACAAAATTACCTGTAAAATAAATCCTAACCTAAGTTACAATTAAACCTAACACTACACTATCAATAAATTAATTAAATAAAATACCTACAATTATCTACAATTAAACCTAACACTACACTATCAATAAATAAATTAAATACAAATACCTACAAATAAATACAAATAAATAAACTAACTAAAGTACAAAAAATAAAAAAAGAACTAAGTTACAAAAAATAAAAAAATATTTACAAACATTATAAAAATATTACAACAATTTAAGCTAATTACACCTACTCTAAGCACCCTAATAAAATAACAAAGCCCCCCAAAATAAAAAAAATGCCATACCCTATTCTAAAATACAAATAGAAAAGCTCTTTTACCTTACCAGCCCTTAAAAGGGCCTTTTGCGGGGCATGCCCAAAGAATTCAGCTCTTTTGCCTGTAAAAAAAAACATACAATACCCCCCCCCAACATTACAACCCACCACCCACATACCCCTAATCTAACCCAAACCCCTCTTAAATAAACCTAACACTAAGCCCCTGAAGATCTTCCTACCTTATCTTCACCACGCCGGGTATCACCGATCGGTCCAGGCTCCGAATTCTTCATCCAAGCCCAAGTGGGGGCTGAAGACGTCCATCCTCCGGCTGAAGTCTTGATCCAAGCGGCGGCTGAAGAAGTCCATCATCGGGCAGAAGTCTTCATCCTATCCGGGCAGAAGAGGAGATCCGGACCGGTAGACATCTTCATCCAAGTGGCATCTTCTATCTTCTTCCATCCGACGACGAGCGGCTCCATCTTCAAGACTTCCGGCGTGGATCCATCCTCTTCTTCCGACGTCCTAACACAGAATGAAGGTGCCTTTAAGGGACGTCATCCAAGATGGCGTCCCTCGAATTCCGATTGGCTGATAGGATTCTATCAGCCAATCGGAATTAAGGTAGGAAAATTCTGATTGGCTGATGGAATCAGCCAATCAGATTGAGCTCGCATTCTATTGGCTGTTCCGATCAGCCAATAGAATGCGAGCTCAATCTGATTGGATTAGCCAATCGGATTGAACTTGAATCTGATTGGCTGATTCCATCAGCCAATCAGAATTTTCCTACCTTAATTCCGATTGGCTGATAGAATCCTATCAGCCAATCGGAATTCGAGGGACGCCATCTTGGATGACGTCCCTTAAAGGAACCTTCATTCTGTGTTAGGACGTCGGAAGAAGAGGATGGATCCGCGCCGGAGGTCTTGAAGATGGAGCCGCTCGTCGTCGGATGGAAGAAGATTGAAGATGCCACTTGGATGAAGATGTCTACCGGTCCGGATCTCCTCTTCTGCCCGGATAGGATGAAGACTTCTGTCAGATGATGGACTTCTTCAGCCGCCGCTTGGATCAAGACTTCAGCCGGAGGATGGACGTCTTCAGCCCCCGCTTGGGCTTGGATGAAGAATTCGGAGCCTGGACCGATCGGTGATACCCGGCGTGGTGAAGATAAGGTAGGAAGATCTTCAGGGGCTTAGTGTTAGGTTTATTTAAGGGGGGTTTGGGTTAGATTAGGGGTATGTGGGTGGTGGGTTGTAATGTTGGGGGGGGTATTGTATGTTTTTTTTTCAGGCAAAAGAGCTGAATTCTTTGGGGCATGCCCCGCAAAAGGCCCTTTTAAGGGCTGGTAAGGTAAAAGAGCTTTTCTATTTGTATTTTAGAATAGGATAGGGCATTTTTTTATTTTGGGGGGCTTTGTTATTTTATTAGGGGGCTTAGAGTAGGTGTAATTAGCTTAAAATTGTTGTAATATTTTTATAATGTTTGTAAATATTTTTTTATTTTTTGTAACTTAGTTCTTTTTTTATTTTTTGTACTTTAGTTAGTTTATTTAATTGTATTTATTTGTAGGTATTGTATTTAATTAATTTATTGATAGTATAGTGTTAGGTTTAATTGTAGATAATTGTAGGTATTTTATTTAATTAATTTATTGATAGTGTAGTGTTAGGTTTAATTGTAACAGGTTAGGATTTATTTTACAGGTAATTTTGTAATTATTTTAACTAGGTAACTATTAAATAGTTATTAACTATTTAATAACTATTGTACCTGGTTAAAATAAATACAAAGTTGCCTGTAAAATAAATATTAATCCTAAAATAGCTACAATATAATTATAATTTATATTGTAGCTATATTAGGGTTTATTTTACAGGTAAGTATTTAGCTTTAAATAGGAATAATTTATTTAATAAGAGTTAATTTATTTTGTTAGATTTAAATTATATTTAACTTAGGGGGTGTTAGTGTTAGACTTAGCTTTAGGGGTTAATACATTTATTATAGTAGCGGTGAGGTCCGGTCGGCAGATTAGGGGTTAATAATTGTAGGTAGGTGGCGGCGACGTTGGGTGGGGCAGATTAGGGGTTAATAAATATAATATAGGGGTCAGCGGTGTTAGGGGCAGCAGATTAGGGGTACATAAGTTTAACGTAGGTGGCGGCGGTGTGCGGTCTGCAGATTAGGGGTTAAAAAAATGTAATAGAGTGGCAGCGATGTGGAGGGACCTCGGTTTAGGGGTGCATAGGTAGTTTATGGGTGTTAGTGTACTTTAGAGCACAGTAGTTAAGAGCTTTATGAACCAGCGTTAGCCCAGAAAGCTCTTATCTCCTGGCTTTTCTCTGCGGCTGGAGTTTTGACGTTAGATTTCTAACGCTCACTTCAGCCAAGACTCTAAATACCAACGTTAGAAAGATCCCATTGAAAAGATAGGATACGCAAATGGCGTAGGGGGATCTGCGGTATGGAAAAGTAGCGGCTGCAAAGTGAGCGTTAGATCCTTTCCTGACTGACTCCAAATACCAGCGGTAGCCCAAAACTAGCGTTAGGAGCCCCTAACGCTGGTTTTGACGGCTAACGCCAAACTCTAAATCTAGGCGTTAGGTAACATCAGAGGCAGGTTCAGTTTGAGACAAAATTGCAAAAAACATAATTTGAAAATAAATATTATATATATATATATATATATATATATATGTAAAAATATATAAATAACAGGCTTGAGAGAATGGTAAACAGAGTGAATATTTATAAAAAAGAAAACGGATTCATAAAATAATGCTGAAATAAAGCTCTCTAAGCATTTTCCTGGGTGGTAAATTGCTATAGAACTAGCTGATGAGCTGCTGTTCTTTCCTAGTAGAATGACCCTCTCTTCGTCTCCCTAAGTGTGATGGGGGAAACCAGACGTGGATTCGTTGGCCCATTGTGCTTAGAGGAATGTGGCTGCACCTCACTGACAAGGCCCATAGGAAGCCGAAATGATCGTCTGGGGTTGTCATGTTCCTTGTTCAGAGGAAAATTGCCTGGTATTTCAGGGCTGGACTGACCTTATTTCACGGGATCAGACTGATATACTTCAGGAAAGTTTTCCTCTGTGAAAAGTACACTGGTCTAAAAGAGGTTGCTCCTGGGTGGTAAACTGCCACAGAACTAGCTGATGAGCTCTTGTTCGTTCCTGGTAGAGCGCTTCTCTCTTCATATGCAAATTAATATGACCCTGGGGAGGTCTCCCTAAGGGTGATGGGGGAAACCAGAAGTGGACTCCTTGCCCAGTGTGCTTAATGGAATGTGGCTGCACCTCACTGGCAAGGACCATAGGAGGCCAAAACGATTGTCTGGGTTTGTCATGTTCCTTGTTTAGAGGATAATTGCCTGGTATTTCGGGGCTGGAAACTGACCTTACTTGGCGGGATCAGACTGCTATACTTCAGGAAAGTTTTCCTCTGTGAAAAGCACACTGGTCTAAAAGATGCTGCTCCTGGGTGGCAAATCGCCATAGAACTAGCTGATGAGCTGTTTGTTCCTGGTAGAGTGCTTCTCTCTTTGTATGCAAATTAATATGCCAGGATAGGAACCTGTGAACTGACAAAACACATTAACTAAGGCCTAGATTACGAGTTTTGCATTATGCTGCGGTATGGCTATACCGCTGAAAAACTGTCCATTGTGCGTGGAATGGCAGGTAACGTATATTACAAGTCGCTGCGGTATAGCTATACTGCAAGCATTTTAGCCTTCATGCAAACCTCCATTCCGTTCTCAAAACATTACGTTTGAGTGCAGAATTTTCCATAGCACCATTGTGCGGTCTGGCTAAAATGCTTGCGTTACAGTCTATACCGCCTTGAGCCATTCCGCGATCTGAGACCAGTAGTTATGGATTTTGCAAAACAAAAATGTTTCACAAAACTCATAACTAAAATGTTACAAAGTACACTAACACCCATAAACTACATATTAACCCCTAAACCCTAAACCACCACCCTCCTGCATCGCAAATACTATATTATAAACTTATTACCCCCTAATCTGCCGCCACCCACAATCACCAACAATAAAATAAAGTATTTACCCCTAAACCTCCAGCCCCCCACATTGCAACTAATAAACTAAACCTATTAACCCTTAAACCACAAGCCCCCCACATCATAACTAATAAACTAAACCTATTAACCCTTAAACCGCTGGTCCCCCACATTGCAAATTACTAAATTAAACTATTAACCCCTAAACCTAATACCCCCTAATTTTAAATTAAACTTACCTTTAAATAAATACAATTTTACCTGTGAAATAAAAAAAAACCTAAGTATAAACTATAAACTAACCTAACATTAGTATTTTAAATAAATAAAATAAACGAAAAATAACAAAACCTAAATTACAAATTAAAAAAAATCCTAACACTATGAAAAAATTAAATAAAATGACATTACCAAAAAATAAAAATGCTAACATTACGAAAAATAAAAAAAACTACAATTACAAAAAAATAATAAACAAAAATATCCAAAATAATAACAATTACACCTACTCTAATAGCCCTTTAAAAATTAAAAAGCCCCCCCCCAAAAAACACCCCCTAACCTAACACTAAACTACAAATAGCCCTTAAAAGGGTCTTTTGAAGGGCATTGCCCTAAGTTAAACAGCTATTTTACCTTAC
Source organism: Bombina bombina (assembly GCF_027579735.1). Taxonomy (NCBI): domain Eukaryota; kingdom Metazoa; phylum Chordata; class Amphibia; order Anura; family Bombinatoridae; genus Bombina; species Bombina bombina. Next base: position 871,388,246 of record NC_069502.1, on the reverse strand, counting down.
AAAATTACAAAGTCCCCCCTAAAAGTAAACCCTGCCAAAATAAAAAACATAAGTCTAAAAAAATCCTAAACTACCCATTTCCCCTAAAGGGGCATTTGTCTGGCATTGCCCTTAAAATAGCATTCAGCTCTTTTACTGCCCTTAAAAGGGCATTCAGTTTTTTTACACTGCCCATCCCTAATCTTAAAAAAAAAAACAAAAAAAAACGGCGGAGCCAGCAGCCGAAGCCACAAGACGTGCCATATTTGAGCTCCTGATATTTACTCAAAAATACTTATATTTATGGCAAGTTGAGATCTTTTATTCCCCATTATTCGATCTTTTAACATGTAATAGCACAAGAGGACATGTGATTTGGGGCTTTGGGAGACAAATAGTGGACTATGTAACAAATACAAAGACTTTTCTGCTTGCTAAGATCGTGGCATGGGGTGAACCGCCATTCTGAAAACGACTAAGCACCGTCTCTTTATTTATAGTAAAATCTCCTATTGTCTTAGAGCTCTATAACCTACACTATGGAAAGGCAAATATAATAGCTGCACTTCATGATTTAGGGCTTTTGCTAGACAACCACCGACAAGCCCTTACTAGAGAATTGAGAGCCGCCATGGCTCTGCAACAGCTTGAGCTACCGCCAGAGAGAATTGAGGAGGTTGCTGGTGTTTATGATCTAAATACACCGTCAGGGAATCTGAATACGCATCGGGAGGCAGAGGGAGTATTCAGCACAGCTATCCAGAGACCCAGTCCTGAGCTGACAGACTGGATGCCTCTCTGTGAACGACACAGCACTATGCAGCTCCCAGATGCATACACTAATCCTGAGCGGCATGGCGCAATGCTGCTGAAGACGGCTCTGGGACAAGTGAAAAGAAGGAGACGGATCGGTAACCTAAATGTCGCATCTCACCCTCCTAATCTCAACATGGAGTCTGACCTGATAAGAAGTACAGACACAGAGGCGCTGCAGAGCAAGTCACTGGATCCCGAAGCCCACTTGAAGCTGCCTCCTAAACGTCACCCCCTGCCTGGACTCACCCAGAGTTACACTGATCTCATTAGAGGGGAATGTTCTGATACCCGAGCTGGAATTGGGTAAGCACTTTCTTTTCTGAAGAGTACCGGACAGATCAGGAGAGCTGATTTACTGTCAAATGACTGTCCCTTAGGGGAATTGGGATAAAGACATACCAACTTCAGCCTTTGGACTCTTTGATCGCGCCCACACTGGTTGCAGGTTACTATCTCCTATGGGGTACACGCTGACTCCAACCTATGGCTAGAGTTATGTTCGGGAACGCTGTAGATGTGAACATGGTCTGTTAGACATATTAAGCAGCAGCATCCTGCAGAATACATCGCTTATTGTAGTGTAACGCTGAGTACCCAGGGTTTTTTTTTTTAATTAGGTCTCTTGCAAGGATATATCCGCACACTGACTAATAACTGATCTGTAGTTTTATTGAAGTATACTAGCTTATTTGTATTATGTTAACTATTTACTGCCCTATATAGATAATGTTAAATAAGTAATACCTTATAATAGCAGTTTTTTATATCAAGCAATTGTTAAGGTTGATAAGCATTCCCTATTGCTATGTGTTTATAACGCCATTTTGGAAAGAGGCCTGTTACAGGGGATTTAACCCTCGCTAGTATAGCCTACAAGTTGTATGTGTTCACTTTGTTAAGCTCTAGATCCCAGTATCCAATATTTATATGAGATCATTTCTCTCCCCTTACCTTATATCTACAGTTACCCTAAGGAAAAGGCAACGAATATCTAGGTATAGATTTCCTGATCTTGTTAAAATGTGCTAATGCCTGACAAAACTATTCATCTCATGGTGTAATTTAAGAAATCTTCTATACATGTTTTTTAGACACAAGTTTGTTTACAAAGTTTAATTGCTTAGTATTTTTATGGGGTTCTGTTATATCTCTGTGTTTGACCTCGACACTCTGAATGTCTCTTAGATAGGTACATATTACAGCCATTAATGGTTAAGTTGAGATGGTTACTCATATTTAAGCCACCATGGGTAAAGAAAGCTAATATTAAATATACATTACTTGACAACTCACCCTGATAAAATAGCAGACCAACCAGAATATTCCCTATAAGATACCCATAAACCACTATAATCCCATAGTAAAATATTTTACCTTCCGTTTTTATATTTATTGGCGGTCATTACTGCTTCACCTACTATATGTACTGCTATATGATACAATATAGTTTCATGAGAGTTTACTAAGACCCTACTTACATGGCTAATTATCCTCGTCCATATGATTGATCTAATGCGACAAATGCAATTTTCAGTTCTCGCTAGGTAGTGTTTGTTAGCACTGTAAAGTTTACTGTAGACATTGCATACTTTATGGTAACGTGAAAAGATATATTCTGTGCATATGTATACTGGCTGCAAATTACTATGGTTCCTAGATAATACCTAATATATGGTTCCTCACTTACCTTATAGGGAAATAAAGTTTAATCATGACCCCCATATTTACTAACCTGACATACTGACTGGCTCCGCCCTCCACCTTCACCCCCCCCCACTACTTTATATCGAGCGGCTCTTGCCCGCTGCACCCCCCCCCCCCATAAAACCATAGCTAACTCCCCCCTAGCCCTAATTTCACTTGAATAAATACTATACTCTACTTTCTATACGGTAAGGAGAGGACCATTTCTGTTCTCATTGTCTTTATTATAAAACTGAAGTCTTGCTATAAATTGCCCAAATCTTATAATAATGTTTGAGCTATATAGATACATAATACCCTCTATACAGGGTCTCTTCTGTAATTTTGACTTAATGATACGGTATATGCTCTTTTTTTTTTGTTACTGTTTTGGGGCATACCCTTTGTGTTGTACACGTTTAAGACTTCAATAAAAATTATTTAAAAAAAACAAACAAACAAAAAAAATAAATAAAAAAAACCTAACACTAACCCCAGAAAATCTACTCACAGATCCTGAAGGCCAGTCATCCATCCTCATCCAGACGGCATCTTCTTTCTTCATCCCGGTGGCGCGGAGCTGTGGAGGCGCGGAGCTGTCTAGGACCGGCAATGACATCCATCGCGGAGCGTCCTCTTTATATGTTCACCGCCTTACACTGAAGCTTGAATGCAAGGTACTCGTTTAAAAATGGGGTACCTTGCATTTCTATTGGCTGACATTTTGAAATCAGCCAATAGGATGAGAGCTACGGAAATCGTATTGGCTGATTTGAACACCAATATGATGAAGAAAGAAGATGCCCCCACAATGGTGAAGATGTAGCCGCTTGGATGAGGATGGATGACCGGACTTCAGGAACTGTGAGTAGATTTTCTGGGGTTAGTGTGTTTTTTTGTGTTTTTTTTGGGGTGGGTTTTTAAGATTAGGGATGGGCAGTGTAAAAGAGCTGAATGCCTTTTTAAGGGCAATGCCCATACAAATGCCTCTTTTGGGGCAATGGGTAGTTTAGGATTTTTTTAGACTTAGGTTTTTTTTATTTTGAGGGGTCGGTTGGGTGGGGGGTTTACTTTTAGGGGGGACTTTGTAATTTTGTAAGGTAAAAGAGCTGTTTAACTTAGGGCCCTTTTAAGGGGTATTGGTAGTTTAGTGTTAGGTTAGGGGGTGTTTTTATTTTGGGGAGGCTTTTTTTTATTTTATAGGGATCTTAAATTAGGTGTAATTGTTATTATTTTTGATATTTTTGTTTATTATTTTTTGTAATCGTAGAGTTTTTTTTATTTTTCCTAATGTTAGAGATTTTATTTATTAGTAATGTAATTTTATTTAAAGGGATAGGAAAGTCAAAATTAAACTTGCATGATTCAGATAGAGCACGCCATTTTAAGACACTTTTAAATTCACTTATATTTTCAAATGTGCTTCGTTCTCTTAGTATCCCTGGTGTGGTCACATTTCTCATGGTCTCCGTCTGAACTTCAAATAATCCGCCGATTATAGGGAGAATACAACAGTTATGGACCAAGATCGAACCTAATATACAACTACAACACTTTACTGTGTGCAGAGAGTTGGAAATCTAGCTGTATTTTTGAAGACTGGAGCCAGAGATCGGAAAAGGAAGGCCTGCAGCGGCGGCGACTTTGCAGGCAACGCACTCCCCTCGGCTTGCCGAGGTATCTAGCCCTAACTGAAATAATAACAACTAGGTCGCTGTGCCAATCCCGTATATTGTACCCTGACATTGTGAACAGAAGCATAATCGATAAGGGGAAGAACAGAGCACTTCAATATACTTCACTGCAGCTACAACGGACAAAATGGAGGTACAAGATCACTTTATTATGACACTAGAAAGATTGGAGAGAATTGTGGAAAGACTTATTGCAAAAGCACCATATGACTTTCTAATAAGCAGGACATACAGTCCCAACGCATCCTTTATTTGCTGTGATGGAGACATAGTGCCCGGTGGGCAGAATGGCGCCAATATTGCAGTGCCGGGAGCAGTGAGCGCAGGCTATCTAAAGATCCCAGCAAAAACACAGACTAATCTACCCTGCAAGGAGAAGCCCGACAACACCATAACGTGTACACCTTCTCTGGATGTCAAGTTAGATAGACAGAATGGCGCCAATGCTGCATTGCCGGGAGTGGTGAGCGCAAACTACATAAAGATTCCAGCAAAAACACAGGCTATCTTATCCGGCAAGAATAAGCTTGACTATATCATGATGCAATCACTCACCTCGGATGGCAAACTACATGACACGATGGAAATAGCTATCACACTACCTAGTAACATGGGTGGCTCTAGGGCGGACGCCGCAACTCAAATATGGAGACCAGCTGAACCAAAAAGGCATGAAATAGCGGCCCGGATTTCAGTGCTAGTGGGGCCAGCGGAAAAGCTAGGAGGGGGCCCCAGGGGAGCCGCGACTACAGCTCTGAACTGTAAAATCAAGACGGACACGCTCAATAAGAACGGTGCTCGAGGTAACAACCTCAACCTTAGACATACTGCTCAGAAGCTCACAAGTAGTATTAATAACAAAAATGGATTCAGAGGTGAGAAAGCTAACCTACCCCACATGGCACAACCAGACCTCAAAAACAACAATCTCTTAGCCAATATAGAGAACATTGCTTTCAGGAGGTAAATCCTGGAGACTGACCATATGAACTTTTGGCTTTTGCCATATGAAATATGCAGATTCCTCATAGACATATTGTTGGCGTTTGCCTATTTGTAGGGTTTGGTGGTTATACTAAATCCTCCGTTTAATTCAGTTTCTCTGACTTTAAAATTGCTATTAACAACTGTTTAAGCTTCCTAGGTGTATTGCCTATCAGGTAGGGGTTTTTGCCAATTTATGATTGTGAATGCTGAAATATGTAAATATCTATAAAATTGCTACGCAGATGAAGATCGACAAGCTTAACTGCAATATAAGAGGATAGATTGTAATGTTCAAATATACTGTTACCCACATACTTTTTGTATAATGCGCAATAGCATACAAGTGATGGAGTGTCGCATATGTTATTTCACCCACATGGCCAGCGGCTGAGGCCTAAGTAGGGTGGATTGATCAATGTTCACATACCAACCTCCAGGTAGAAAAACAGTAGCATCTTATATTTGCAGGCGATACAGATTGCAGATCCATAAAAAGACAGTTTAGCAATATAATCTTACAAACATATCCAGCAGCATGTGCTATGCCCCTTGCAAACGTTCTCGCATTAGCATTTAACGCATAAAAAGGCGCCTACAGGCGACCTAGTTTTAGTTTTAGTATCTGTTTAAACTTTCTCTAAAGTAAGCTCAGTTTTGGCTTTTTCTCTTTTTCTTCCCCTCTATCCCCTGTTCCCTTCCCTCACCCCTTATCCTTTCTCCTCACATATGCCCAGACAGGCTAAATAATGACATATATATGGCATATATAGTTTAAAACAGGGCCTTGCATGATACACACAGATGTGATGAGACTAATTTTACATGTTAAAGTTGGTATGTAAGTTGTATATGATGTATACTATGGGCGCCATGTACTAAATGGCGGGCGGACAGCTTCTTAACTTGCGAAGCTGTCCGCCTGCCTTCGCTACACACGGGCAGCGGATCTGTTGATCCGCTTGCCCGTATGTATTATTACACACTCATCGGAGTGTGTAATGCCTGCCCCTTCAATCGCGCGACCAATCACGCGACTGAAGGGGCTGTCAATCACCGAGAGCGAGCGTGCTCTCTGTGATTTTGCTTCGCCACCTAATAGGTGGCGTAGGGTGTAGGAAGCAGCTGTCTAATGACCGCTGCTTCTCACATTGCGGGAAGCAGGCTGGCATATGCGAACCTGCCCCGCAAAGGCTCCAGAGCAGCTTTCGCTGCTTCGTACATGGAGCCCTATGGTTTTTTCACAAACATTATATTGAAGCAATATATCGTCAAACTATTATGTATTACTCTCACCGTATATTCAAATTATGATGTGTATGTTCAGTTTATATCAATAAAGCTCTTTTGAAAACTAAAAAATGAATACGCACATATCCTACACTAGTGGGAGCTGCTGCTAATTGGTGCCTGCACACATTTGTCTCTTGTGATTGGCTAAATAGATATTTTCAGCTTCCTGTCAGTAGTGCAATGCTGTCCCTTCAGCAATGGATAACAAGAGAATGAAGAAAATTTGATAATAGAATTAAATTGGAAAGTTGTTTAAAATTGTATGTTCTATCTGAATCATAAAAAGTAAATTTATGCTTACCTGATAAATTAATTTCTTCTATAGTACGACGAGTCCACGGATTCATCCTTTACTTGTGGGATATTATCCTCCTGCTAACAGGAAGTGGCAAAGAGCACCACAGCAGAGCTGTCTATATGTCTCCTCCCTTAGCTCCACCCCTCAGTCATTTGACCGAAGGTACAGGAAGAAAAAGGAGAAACTAAAAGGTGCAGAGGTGACTGAAGTTTAAATCAAAAAAATATAATCTGTCTTAAAATGACAGGCCGGGCCGTGGACTCGTCGTACCATAGAAGAAATTAATTTAGCAGGTAAGCATAAATTTACTTTTCTTCTATAAGGTACGACGAGTCCACGGATTCATCCTTTACTTGTGGGATACAATACCAAAGATACAGGACACGGATGAATGGGAGGGACAAGACAGATGGCTAAACAGAAGGCACCACTGCTTGAAGAACTTTTTTCCCAAAAATAGCCTCCGAAGAAGCAAAAGTATCAAATTTGTAAAATTTGGAAAAGGTATGAAGCGAAGACCAAGTCGCAGCCTTACAAATCTGTTCAACAGAAGCATCATTTTTAAAAGCCCATGTGGAAGCCACCGCTCTAGTAGAGTGAGCTGTAATTCTTTCAGGAGGCTGCTGTCCAGCAGTCTCGTATGCCAAACGGATGATGATTTTCAGCCAAAAAGAAAGAGAGGTAGCCGTAGCTTTTTGACCTCTACGTTTTCCAGAATAGACAACAAACAAAGAAGAGGTTTGACTGAAGTCTTTGGTCGCTTGCAAGTAAAACTTTAAAGCACGAACCACGTCCAAGTTGTGCAACAGACGCTCCTTCTTAGAGGAAGGATTAGGACACAGAGAAGGAACAACAATTTCCTGATTAATATTCCTATTAGTAACAACCTTAGGAAGGAATCCAGGTTTGGTACGCAAAACCACCTTAACAAAAGGAAAAGTTCCAACTAGTCTATTTGAAAAGCCCCACTGTGGTTATAATCCGGAACACAAACTTTAAATATAGACCTCTGGACTGTATCAAGAAGTTACGCCATGGGATTCATCTTAGTATGTGTTAATCCAATTGCTGCACTATAGAAAGTGTGCTGGAAAGTCACTTAACCCTTTACAGCCAATGCCTAACAACCATATCCTTTGTACAGTTTTTGTATATCATATAATATAGTCTTGAAATCAACAAACGCCAGGTGATTAAAAAAAACACACACTTGTTTAAAACATATATATCCAAGTATGCAAGCCCCTTCCGTTATGCACAGTCTTTGTATAACATACTTTGTTCCTTATATTCCAACACCACTCCTCGGCTTCACTATACCCCAAATCAAGATAGGAGAAGTAAATTGTATCTCACCGGCTGTAGGTAATACGCTCTCCCATGCTCCAGCCTGTCCACCACCGCGGATCGAGCGTTCCACTTGCCGGGCAATCTCCTACAAACGGCTAATACCCGTGGCGTGTAGCATTCAGCTGCTCAGACAGACTGGTATCGTGACGTATCCAGCGTGTCACACCCGGCTCCGGTCCAATGGGTATCCAGTATAGTGACGTATCCTGCGTGTCACTACCGGTACAAGCCAGGGGCGTACTGGAGGTGTCAGGGGCGTACTGAAAGTCTCCTACAGTACCCCATCAGCTGGAAGTGATCCCCAAAAGGTGTGAAAGCTTTCCTTAGCGTAAGAGAAAAAAGGCATATACGGAAGGCACAAAAAATCATACACTGGCAAGGTTGTAAAGGCAAAGGTTACGGTTACCATAGACTGAAACTTCCGAAGAGGGCAAAAATCATATTATATTTCTTCTTCCTCCTCACAGATGGTTGCTCCGGTGGGCTATGCAGGTGGTGCTGGCTAATGGTAAATAGGCATGAATCAAAAAATCAGGAAAACAAGCCAAGCACCATGTAGATAAAAATAAAACTTTGAACTTTATTTATAACAATTAAAAAGAGTATAAAGGGGTTGAGAATGTGGGGTAACCCCCAAAAAACAGACTAACGCGTTTCGGCTAGGAGAGCCGTACTCATAGTCCCTAAAACCACTAAAAACACACTGACATAAATACCCAGTGTTCCATTGTGATTGGTTGGGCAGTTAATTGAAATTTAAAGGCACATTGTCTCCACTAGCTTCAAGCTATATTATGTTCTATTCAACTTATTGGAAAATAGCAAGATAACCTTTAATAATTTCATTAAGTGTCCAATTGGGGGCATAGAATGATCACATATAAACTTATTTGTGTTACAAGTGAAAAACATACATAAGGGTTAAACCTTGTAATAGGAATGTACTTGTCAATTACAATTCATTTCTATCAAAAATCAAAATTATAAAGATCCTTTTTTCATATATATATATACTGTCTCATGAGTGGTACTACATCCTACTATCGCTCAGAAAATAACTACAAAAAATATAGAAAAAATATAGAAAAAATGAAAAAAAAAATGAAAAAAGTGAAAAATGAGCCTATGACAAGAGATACTTCAATTTAACAAAGTTGTTACAAAACAATTAGATTTGAAACATTAGGGTTTGAAACCATCCTAACCATTGTTAAAAGAGGACAATATCCTACTGAGGGCACATAGAGTGGGTATAATACCCCCCCAAACACATATATACATAAAGTCACAAAACTAATGTATAAAATAAACAAATAAATACATGAGGGGAAGTCTACACTCACATAAATTATCCTGGCCATACTAGACTAGTATTCAAAAGTAAAAATGAAAAAATATAGAAGAAAAGAAAAAATTATTATATATATCCTTGTATCTGTAACTGAGCCTATGACTAGAAACTTAAATAACAAAAATATTGTTAAACCAAATAATCTAAATCAAACCTTATAGGTACGTTCACAGGGATCTAGACAAGTATCTTATTATAATTACATCAAGACCAATAGTTAATAAAATCATATTCTGAATTCAGGCCCCAAGGTCTCTTGGTTTGGAGCCTGAAAATTCAATACATTTCTTGCCTCGAAAGGACCTTGAAACGGTCTCCACCTCTCTTCTGGGCTTGGATTTTTTCAATAATCTTCCACTTTAATGAATTGCAATCCTTGTCATGCTTTTGTACAAAATGGGTCACCAGTGTGGTACTACTCTTGCCCACCCGGATAGTGGACAAATGTACACGTATCCTAGAGCGGACATCCCTGGTGGTCAAACCCACATATTGCAGGTTACACTCCTCGCACCAAAGGAGGTAAACGCAATATGTCGATTTGCAATTCACACATGAGGAGATATCAAAAGTTTCCCCTGTAACCATTGAGGAAAATGAGGTGCCCACTTGAACGTATTCACATGCTTTGCATTGTGAATACCCGCATTTATAAGTTCCCCTATGGCTAAGCCAAGAAGAGGATGCACTCGTCTCTGAGGTGGGTCTTTTTAGTTGGGAAGGGGAAACAAGATTACCTATTGTTTTGTTTCTCCTGTAGGAAAACCTACAGCCTTTCTTTACTGTCTCTGTAAGGGCATCATCAGCCACCAATAACTGAAAATGGTTACGGATTATACCACAAATTTGTAGATATTGGGCTGAGTAATCTGTCACAAAGGTCAGTGTATTATCTGTTTTTTTGTTGTTGTTGGAATATGCTTATCCTGGAGGAGGGTTTCTCGTGAAATGCTATTTACTTCATTTCTGGCTCTCCTGATAACTTTTCTACTATACCCCCGTTGTAGCAGGCGTCTTTCCAAGTCATCCGCATGTGGGGTAAAGTACAATTGCGTTTGATACGCACAAACTGGCCTTTGGCCACTGAGTAGGGCATGTGTTTAGGATGGCAACTCTTAGCGTGTAAGAGGCTGTTCCCCGAAATAGGCTTCCTGTACACCTGTGAGGAGACCCTCCCAGATGGCCAGCCCCTTAGCTCCAAATCCAGATAGTGTACCCAGGTTGGGCTATACTCATATGTGAATCTTGGATTCACTTCATTTGAGCACAGATAGTCAACAAAATCTTTTGCTTGTTCCATGCTTCCCTTCCATATAAACAAGAGATCGTCTATATAACGAATATATAGTCTAATTTTCGATCTGAAGGGGTTTCCAGCCGCATAGATGTGGGACCGCTCCCACCAACCCATGAAAAGGTTGGCGTAAGTGGGGGTGAACTTCGCCCCCATGGCGGTCCCACGTCTCTGCAGGTAGAACTCCCCCTCAAATCGAAAATAGTTATGGGATAGCAGGAATTTGGTGACATCAAGTACAAAGGATATGAAAGGCTCACTGTGGGTTGTTCCACTCTCCAAGAAATGTGCTACTGCTTGTATGCTTGTATGCCCCATTCGTGTGGTATCATTGAGTATAGGGACACAACATCCACAGTGAGCCATCCAAAATCCCGTTCCCAAGGTACCTTTTCTACCAAGTTCAATACTTGTTTAGAGTCCCTGACATAGCTGGGAAGAGATTTAACCAAGGGTTGGAGTACTCCATCCAGCCACTCGGAGAGATGTTCCAGCATAGACCCTATGCCATTCACTATGGGTCTACCCTGTACATTCTCTAGTGACTTGTGCACCTTCAGAAGATGATGGAACAGGGGGATGACCGGATGTTCCACAAAAAGATATTTGGAAGTCTTCTCATCTAACAGTCCATCCTCCATTGCACCATCAAGAAGGTGCAAAAAGTTCCCTCTGAAAGCTGTGCGTGGGGTCTTGTTTTAGATGTTCATAATTTTCCACATTTTCCAATTGCCTCAGGGCTTCCGTGATGTAATCAGATCTATTAAGGAGGACTACTGAGCCCCCCTTATCCGCCTGCTTGATGACCACATCCGGATTCTCTTCCAAGGATTTGAGGGCTTTCCTTTCATTTAGTGACATATTCCTTATAGGATTTGCCTGAGACAGGGTTAGTTGCCTTAGATCTGATTCTACCCTTCTATAGAAGGTCTCTATGATGTTAACCCTACTTTGGATAGGGTAGAAGGTAGAGGGATTTCTATATCTTCTAACCCTATCAGGGTTTGGCTGCTCAGAACCTGGTATTCCCTCTCTTTCCAATTCACTTAGGGTAATAAGATCACATGTCTCCAGAAAATCTAATTCCTGAAGGAGACCTCCTTGGGTTACTGTCACATTGGATACTAGTTCTTGGTCTGTGTCTGAAAAATGTTTACGCAATGTTATTTAAATCCAACATTGTTTTAAACAGATTAAAAACTGTTGGCACAAAACCTAGACCTAGCGATAGCACCCTTTCCTCGTAATTAGTAAGGATGTGATTAGAAAGATTTATGACGGTATGTACTTTGACGGGGCTCTCGTCTGGCGAGATGGATATCTCCCCTGTTGGGGTCCCTGCAAAGTCGTACCTCCCCCTTCCCGGGGGTGGTGTCCTACCTGAAAAACCTGCTCCAACTGTAATAGCGCATCATCCCTATTCTGAGTTGTGTTAGCAACAGGTTGGGCAGGAGGGTAGGAGTGGTCAAATGTAGGCTGGTATCTTCTTTGTTGACTCTGTTGGCCCCTAGAGCGAGAGGAATTATAAATTACTCTACCCCTCCCAGGTCCTGCTCTACTATCAATTCTATGCTGATGGTATACATGACCCCCATTCCTATTAAATTCAGTATTCATGTTGACAACCTCCTGAGAGAAATTACCATCCTCATTCTCTGATTGTGTGCTATCTCCACCGGAGTCTGCCTCACTTTCAGAAAATGTTACAACTCTTCTGCCCCTAGATCTTCTCCCCCTGCTACGTCTACCCCCACTTGTGAAATTCTGAGATCTCCTGAATTGGGATCTTTGGCTTTTGTTCCAAATATAAATCTTATTGCTGTCATAGTCTGCCTTATCTCTGATAAATTTAGTATGTTTAATGTTGACTATCTCACTTTTCACTTCTAATATGGTTCGCTGTAATACTTTGTCAAAATTGGGATAATCTACTGTGCAAGAATAAGCATTCAATAACAGTTGTACTTCCACAATCTCAGATCTTACAGATGTTAACATTTTGGATTTATAGGTAATCAACAATTTCATCAACCTAAAAAAACAATCATTAATCACAGTATTCCACATTTCTATGAACTCAGAGTCCTCTGTCTGAGAAGAAACAACAATTTCCTGATTAATATTCCTATTAGTAACAACCTTAGGAAGGAATCCAGGTTTGGTACGCAAAACCACCTTATCAGCATGGAAAACAAGATAAGGTGAGTTGCATTGCAATGCAGATAGTTCAGAAACTCTTCGAGACGAAGAGATAGCAACTAAAAACAGAACTTTCCAAGATAGAAGCTTAATATCTATGGAATGCATAGGTTCAAACGGAACCCCTTGAAGAACTTTAAGAACTAAATTCAAACTCCATGGCGGAGCAACAGGTTTAAACACAGGCTTGATTCTAACTAAAGCCTGACAGAATGACTGAACGTCTGGAACATCTGCCAGGCGCTTTTGCAGTAAAATTGATAAAGCAGATATCTGTCCCTTTAAGGAACTAGCTGACAGCCCCTTCTCCAATCCTTCTTGGAGAAAGGACAAAATCCTAGGAATCCTGATCTTACTCCATGAGTAGCCTTTGGATTCGCACCAATAAAGATATTTACGCCATATCTTATGATAAATTTTCCTAGTGACAGGCTTTCGAGCCTGAATCAAGGTATCTATGACCGACTCAGAGAAACCCCGCTTGGATAAAATCAAGTGTTCAATCTCCAGGCAGTCAGCCACAGAGAAACTAGATTTGGATGCTGGAACGGACCTTGAATCAGAAGGTCCTGTCTCAGTGGCAGAGTCCATGGTGGAAGAGATGACATGTCCACCAGTTCTGCATACCAAGTCCTGCGTTGCCACGCATGTGCTATCAAAATCACTGAAGCTCTCTCCTGTTTGATTCTGGCAATCAAACGAGGAAGGAGAGGAAATGGTGGAAACACATAAGCCAGGTTGAACGAACAGGGTACTGCTAGAGCATCTATCAGTACTGCCTGAGGATCCCTTGATCTGGACCCGTAACAAGGAAGTTTGGCGTTCTGAGGAGACGCCATCAGATCCAATTCTGGTGTGCCCCATTGCTGAATTAATTGTGCAAACACCTCCGGATGGAGTTCCCACTCCCCCGGATGAAAAGTCTGACGACTTAGAAAATCCGCTTCCCAGTTCTCCACTCCTGGGATATAGATTGCTGATAGATGGCAAGTGTGAGTCTCTGCCCATCAAATAATTTTGGTAACCTCCATCATCGCTAGAGAACTCTTTGTTCCCCCCTGATGATTGATATTTGCTACAGTCGTGATATTGTCCGACTGGAATCTTATGAATCTGGCCGAAGCCAGCTGAGGCCACGCCGGAAACGCGTTGAATATCGTTCTCAGTTCTAAGATATTTATCGGGAGGAGAGCCTCCTCCTGAGTCCACAAACCCTGTGCTTTCAGGGAATTCCAGACTGCACCCCAGCCCAAAAGGCTGGCATCCGTCGTCACTATGACCCACGCTGGCCTGCGGAAACACATTCCCTGGGACAGATGATCCTGTGACAACCACCAAAAAAGAGAGAGTCTCTGGTCTCTTGATCCAGATTTATCTGAGGAGATAAATCTGCATAATCCCCATTCCACTGTTTGAGCATGCATAGTTGCAGTGGTCTGAGATGCAAGCGAGCAAACGGAACTATGTCCATTGCCGCTACCATTAGTCCGATTACCTCCATACACTGAGCCACTGACGGCCGAGGAATGGAATGAAGAGCTCGGCAGGTGGTTAAAATCTTTGATTTCCTGACCTCCGTCAGAAAATTTTTCATGTCCACCGAATCTATCAGAGTTCCCAGGAATGGAACTCTTGTGAGAGGGATAAGTGAACTCTTTTTTACATTCACCTTCCACCCGTGAGATCTTAGAAAAGCCAACATGATGTCCGTGTGAGACTTGGCTAGTTGGTAAGTTGACGCCTGAATTAAGATATCGTCCAGATAAGGCGCCACTGCTATGCCCCGCGGCCTTAGAACCGCCCCTAGCACCTTTGTGAAAATTCTGGGAGCTGTGGCCAACCGGAAGGGAAGAGCCACAAACTGGTAATGCTTGTCCAGAAAGGCAAACCTGAGGAACTGGTGATGATCTTTGTGGATAGGGATGTGTAGATACGCATCCTTTAAGTCCACGGTGGTCATATATTGACCCTCCTGGATCATTGGTAAAATAGTCCGAATGGTCTCCATCTTGAAGGATGGGACTCTGAGGAATTAGTTTAGGTGGATCTTGATATCTAAAATTGGTCTGAAGGTTCCCTCATTTTTGGGAACCACAAACAGATTGGAGTAAAACCCCTGACCCTGTTCTGTTTTCGTAACTGGGCGGATCACTCCCATGGTATATAGGTCTTCTACACAGCGTAAGAACGCCTCTCTTTTTGTCTGGTTTACAGACAATTGAGAAAGATGAAATCTCCCCCTTGGAGGAGAATCTTTGAAATCTAGAAGATACCACTGGGTTACGATTTCTAAAGCCCACGAGTCCTGAACATCTCTTGCCCAAGCCTGAGCAAAGAGAGAAAGTCTGCCCCCTACTAGATCCGGTCCCGGATCGGGGGCTACCCCTTCATGCTGTCTTGGTGGCAGCAGCGGGCTTCTTGGCCTGTTTAACTTTGTTCCAAGTCTGGTTAGGTCTCCAGACTGACTTGGATTGAGCAAAATTCCCCTCTTGTTTTGCAGCAGGGGAAGAGGTAGAGGGACCACCTTTGAAGTTTCGAAAGGAATGAAAATTATTTTGTTTAGTCCTCATCTTATTTGTCCTATCCTGAGGAAGGGCATGGCCCTTTTCCTCCAGTGATGTCTGAAATGATCTCTTTCAGTTCAGGCTCGAATAGGGTCTTACCTTTCAAAGGGATGGCTAAAAGCTTAGATTTTGATGACACATCAGCAGACCAGGACTTAAGCCATAATGCTCTACGCGCTAAAATGGCAAAACCTGAATTCTTTGCCGCTAATTTAGCCAGTTGAAAAGCGGCATCTGTAATGAAAGCATTAGCTAGCTTGAGAGTCCTAATTCTATCCAGAATATAATCTAATGGGGTCTCAACCTGAAGAGCCTCCTCCAGAGCCTCAAACCAAAAAGCAGCTGCAGTAGTTACAGGACCAATGCACGCTATAGGTTGCAGAAGAAAACCCTGATGAACAAATATTTTCTTTAGGAGACCCTCTAATTTTTTATCCATAGGATCTTTGAAAGCACAACTATCCTCAATAGGTATAGTTGTACGCTTAGCCAGGGTAGAAATAGCTCCCTCCACCTTAGGGACCGTCTGCCACGA
The DNA here is from genome assembly GCF_027579735.1 of Bombina bombina. Classification (NCBI taxonomy): domain Eukaryota; kingdom Metazoa; phylum Chordata; class Amphibia; order Anura; family Bombinatoridae; genus Bombina; species Bombina bombina. The sequence continues at coordinate 871,372,206 of NC_069502.1, read as the reverse complement.
ATCCCGCATGGTGTCTGATATGGGAAACATTTTCTTAAAAGTAGGAGGGGGAGCGAACGGAATACCTGGTCTATCCCACTCCTTAGTAACAATGTCCGAAATCCTCTTAGGGACCGGAAAAACATCAGTGTAGGCAGGAACCTCTAGATATCTGTCCATTTTACACAATTTCTCTGGAACTACAATAGGCTCACAATCATCCAGAGTCGCTAAAACCTCCCTGAGCAACAAGCGGAGGTGTTCTAGTTTAAATTTAAAAGCGGTCATATCTGAGTCTGTCTGAGGGAACATCTTTCCTGAATCAGAAATCTCTCCCTCAGACAGCAACTCCCTCACCCCCAAATCAGGACATTGTGAGGGTACATCGGATATGACTAATAAAGCGTCAGAGGGCTCAGCATTTGTTCTCACACCAGACCTACTGCGCTTCCCCTGCAACCCAGGCAGCTTAGATAAAAACTCTGTGAGGGTAGTATTCATAACTGCGGCCATATCTTGCAGGGTGAAAGAATTAGACGCACTAGAAGTACTTGGCGTTGCTTGTACAGGCGTTAATGGTTGTGACACTTGGGGAGAATTAGACGGCATAACCTGATTCCCTTCTGACTGAGAATCATCCTGAGACATACTTTTATTAGCTAAAATATGTTCTTTGCAATTTATTGACCTTTCAGTGCATGAGGGACACATTCTAAGTGGGGGTTCCACAATGGCTTTTATTTTTTTTTAAAATAACAATCTTAAAAAACGGTACTGCGCCTTTAAGAGAAAAAAAGCATACACGTTCTGCAAAACTGCTTTAAAATACACCAATCTTTTCAAATTTTTGATATAAGACTCAATATGTGTAGTTAAGTTTGCCCCACGAGAAAACCAAACATTTAACCCTTTATTGTGAAAACCAGATCGATAATAAGGCCTAAATCCGGAAAAAACACCCCCAGCACCTCGCTACAGCCCCGCTGTGGCGCCTACCTGCCCTCAGGGATTGTAAAAATGGGGTTAAAGCTTCGATTTGGCCCAATACTTCCACAAGGGCCCTCTGGAGTTGGAGCTTGCTGCTTGCTTAGTAAATACAACTGCGCATCTGAGGTGCGAAAATAGGCCCCGCCCATCTCACTCAATGTTTTGTCAGCCTAAATGAACCGCCCCAGAGCGGTTCCAAACTAGCCATGTGGGTTCTGAGACCCAAAAAATAAGCCAAGTGTACCCTCAATAAAGATTGCCAAAAAAACGTTATTGCCCAAAAAACGTTAACAGCACTCCCAGTTCACAAAACGTTTGCCCACAAACATTCAAAACTCAGTGTCAACCATTTTTAATTAGCCCCTTATGCAAGCTTAGTAATACCCATCTCTAACTCCTAGGATTACTGCTTACCCTTACCCTCATGGGGATACTGCCAGCCTTTCTGAAATACCACAGTCTCTCCAGAAAAAATGACTGAACATACCTCACTGCTATATAGCATCAAAACGTTCCTCACACTGAAGTTTCTTGTACCCCTCAGCCTCTGTGGGAACTGCTCTGGATCTTAGTGACAAATGCTAAGATCATCAGCCTCCAGGCAGAAGTCTTCATCCATCTGCTGCCTGAGAGTAAATAGTACACACCGGTACCATTTAAAATAAAAAAACTCTTGCTTGAAGAAATAAAAAACTAATATTTTATCACCTCTTTCACTTTACCCTTCCTATTACTTAGAGTAGGCAAAGAGAATGACTGGGGGGTGGAGCTAAGGGAGGAGCTATATAGACAGCTCTGCTGTGGTGCTCTTTGCCACTTCCTGTTAGCAGGAGGATCATTTCCACAAGTAAAGGATTAATCCGTGGACTCGTCGTACCTTATAGAAGAAATAACATTTTGGAGTTTACTATCCCTTTGATTTTTTCGTAGTGTTAGGAATTTTTTAATTTGTAATTTAGGTTTTGTTATTTTTCATTTATTTTATTTATTTAAAATAGTAATGTTAGGTTAGTTTATAGTTTAAACTATTTTTTTTTTTTATTTCACAGCTAAGTTTTTATTTATTTAAAGATAGTTATATTGTAAGTTTAATTTAAAATTAGGGGGGGTGTTAGGTTTAGGGATTAATAGTTTAATTTAGTGATTTGCAATGTGGGGGCGGTGGTTTAGGGGTTAATAGGTTTAGTTTATTAGTTGCGATGTTGTGGGCCGGTGGTTTAGGTGTTAATATGTTTATTTAGTGTCAGCAATGTCAGAGGGCGGGAAATTAGGGTTTAATCATTTTATTTAGTGACGGCGATGTCGGGGGTGATGGTTTAGGGGTCAATCAGTTTATTTAGTGATGGCGATGTCGGGGGTGGTGGTTTAGGGGTTGTTACAAACTGCTGTTTGTAACTGGCCCTTTAAATGGAAAATTGCCCTGCTTCCCTGGATTTTGGAGAAGCCTATTTGCCAGCCTCCTTCCTCATGACTATGGCCCCTGGAAGATTGTGCCCCTGAGAGTATATTGACTTTTGTTGGGTGTGTGTGGCCCTTTGGGAACCGTCTGGGGACATATTGTGACTTTGGTGAACAATGCCCCCTTTAAGACTATGTCCCCAGACCTGTGAAATGACTTGTCCCTGGCTTTCTCCCACTTGGTTCAGTTTCATTGTGTGCCATTAAGAGTTAAATTTTGTTCAGCTTCAAGAAACCTATTCTAAATACAAGTCTGCTGGGATTAGCTCTAATTAGGTTTAGTGATCAACTTTCCCATTGTCTAATCAGACTAGTATTGATAAGGTGGACTGCATTGATTTATTGTGTGTAATTTTATCTGCTGAAGTAAATGTTGTGGCCTGTCAAAGGGAGTGTCTCTCTATCTAATATCAAATGTGTGATGGGGGATTTTATGCCTCCCCCTGAGAGTGTCCTGTTTGCATGTAACCTCAATAAAAAGGAGGCTGTGTGCTCCAGCACATCAGACCTATTTCTGACCCTCTAACTTGCAGCTTTGACTCATGTTTGTAGGGGACAGCTTCAGCTATAATCACTACAGGGATTGCTATGCTTTTCATACTCCCTTAGCTACAGGGATTGCTACAGAAGGAAGAGGTTCACCTACTGGAGCCTGGTCGTAGGTCCAGGGCGCAGAGCAGACGGCGAGATACCAGCCCAGCAGCGGTGGTTCGTGGAGTCTGCGTTACTTATGGTGGCTACGCAGCAGTTATAGAGTGTCCACGGTGCTGCTGCTCCTTTGGTGAGCGCTAGGAGCATCCTTTTCTACGGTCCAACTTCCAGCCAGCCTGGAGGCAACCGTAACATTTGGCGGCAGCGGTGGGATCGCGTCCTAGCGCAAGGAGCAGCACCACAACAGCACTGGTATCGTAGGAGAGTAATTGAGGGCAACGCTAGCCACTGCGCAGCGTCCCTACCTACAGCAGCATGGAGCTGACAAGACACTGGTCAGAACCCTGTGAAGAGCACCTCAACCTGATCCGTCGCTATGAGGGCGCTGATTTCGTTCCAGAGGTAAAGAGGCGGCTAGTCCAATATGGTCCAGACCCTGCACAGGAGGTAGTCAGTCGCCTCATCCGGGAATTGGCTACTGAGAACGAAGCGGCACGAGCCTTTGAGCGCCAACTGTGGAGTTTGAGGGTATGGACACCTGGTCTCTCTCCCCAGCCGCAGCATGTTCCACAGGGAGAGGAGAGCAGCGACCTCCCTCCCCAGCGGCAGTATACTGTGCAGAGGGAAGAGACAACCGGTCTCCTTCCCCAACCCCAACCAGAGATACCAGAGGCAGCAGGCCTCATAGACTGGTCCTGGGAGGACCCCCAGCAGGCAGGTGGAGATGGGACCGCAGTCTCTCTACCGGCCCTACAGGGATGCTGGGCAGGCGGCCCAGATCCCCAGCGACAGACCCAGCTACAGGGAGGGGAGAGCATCGACCTCCCTCCCCAGCCGGAGTGTGCCTTCCAGGGAGAGGAGACAACCGGTCTCTCTCCCCAGCCGCAGCATGTTCCACAGGAAGCGGAGAGCATCGACCTCCCTTCCCAACGGCCGCCGGAGTATCAGGAGGAGGAGGTAAGCCAATCTCCCCCTCCCCAGCTAACTCCTAACTTGGGCCCAGGGTTAACAGTGGAGATGTTAACCCCCACTGGCCCCCACGTTCCCTTTGCCACCGGGCAGGACTATGCCCCAATTCCCCCAGCAGAAGAGCTGGCATCAGGACAGAGCGCTGCTGGCCTCTGCCCTACAGACCTTGTCCTTGTTACAGGACTGGCCTGCAAACCCCTCACCCCAGCAGAAGCGCTGGCACCAGGGCAGAGTGCCGCTGGCCTCTGCCCCCCAAGTACCATCAGCTATTTGCCCAGCTGCGCCAGGAAGGCCGAGGATGCTACACTTTCATCCTACAACCTGGAACTTACAGGCCAGTACTACGTATTGTGGGGGGGGCTACTTTGCTGCTAACGATTATTTGTGGGTGGGTTACGAGACTAACTTAGGCACTGACCGGCAGAAGGTCAGGTGCCTGGTTAGTCTCCCTCCAAAAGGGGAGATATGTTACAAACTGCTGTTTGTAACTGGCCCTTTAAATGGAAAATTGCCCTGCTTCCCTGGATTTTGGAGAAGCCTATTTGCCAGCCTCCTTCCTCATGACTATGGCCCCTGGAAGATTGTGCCCCTGAGAGTATATTGACTTTTGTTGGGTGTGTGTGGCCCTTTGGGAACCGTCTGGGGACATATTGTGACTTTGGTGAACAATGCCCCCTTTAAGACTATGTCCCCAGACCTGTGAAATGACTTGTCCCTGGCTTTCTCCCACTTGGTTCAGTTTCATTGTGTGCCATTAAGAGTTAAATTTTGTTCAGCTTCAAGAAACCTATTCTAAATACAAGTCTGCTGGGATTAGCTCTAATTAGGTTTAGTGATCAACTTTCCCATTGTCTAATCAGACTAGTATTGATAAGGTGGACTGCATTGATTTATTGTGTGTAATTTTATCTGCTGAAGTAAATGTTGTGGCCTGTCAAAGGGAGTGTCTCTCTATCTAATATCAAATGTGTGATGGGGGATTTTATGCCTCCCCCTGAGAGTGTCCTGTTTGCATGTAACCTCAATAAAAAGGAGGCTGTGTGCTCCAGCACATCAGACCTATTTCTGACCCTCTAACTTGCAGCTTTGACTCATGTTTGTAGGGGACAGCTTCAGCTATAATCACTACAGGGATTGCTATGCTTTTCATACTCCCTTAGCTACAGGGATTGCTACAGAAGGAAGAGGTTCACCTACTGGAGCCTGGTCGTAGGTCCAGGGCGCAGAGCAGACGGCGAGATACCAGCCCAGCAGCGGTGGTTCGTGGAGTCTGCGTTACTTATGGTGGCTACGCAGCAGTTATAGAGTGTCCACGGTGCTGCTGCTCCTTTGGTGAGCGCTAGGAGCATCCTTTTCTACGGTCCAACTTCCAGCCAGCCTGGAGGCAACCGTAACAGGGGTCAATCAGTTTATTTAGTGACGGCGATGTCGGGGGTGGTGGTTTAGGGGTCAATCAGTTTATTTAGTGTCGGCGATGTCATGGGCGGCAGATTAGGGGTGTTTAGACTAGGGGTTTATGTTAGGGTGTTAGGTTTAAACGTAACTTTCTTTCCCCAATAGACATCAACGGGGTTGTGTTACGGCGATTTATCATTCCGAGATTGCAGGTGTTAGTTTTTTAACACTCTCTCCCCATTGATGTCTATGGGGGAAAGTGTGCACAAGCACGTAAACTCAGCCCTTGGCTTTTGTGTGGTATGGAGCTTATCGCACCATACTGCACAGCACAAAGAGGTTTCTCAGTAACTTGTAATGGGCAACGCTATGGAAAGTACAAAGAAGGGGAGCAGTGCTAAACATAGTAATAGGGAATGTACTAGGATATAAGATAATTAAAGAATAGATATGTGTAGGGATCAATACACTTAAAATTTGCTTAAAAAAAGTTGCTTAAAATTTTATGCTCTATCTGAATCATGAAATTTAAAATTTGTGTTCAGTGTCCCTTTAAGGAAAGCAGCAGACAAACGCACCGGCAAGCCAACACCAAGGCTCTAGAGAATGGGGGGCGCATGCCTCCGGAAAAGCCCTCAAATGAGGTAACCCATGACGTCATGACTTGATGACATCACAGTTAAAATGGCTGCCTCCACAAGACGGCTTCGGGTGAAGAATCCACCGCACAGGATCACAGTACCCCCAGGACAAATAACTTTGCTGTGCAATGAAAACGAGTAAGTATAACCCTTAGAGAAGCCAGGTAACGCCCACACACCAATGAAAGAAACAAAAAATTGTACAAAAAATATGCAGAGGGTTTCCTAGCTCTGTCCACTTTAAAGGCTGGACAGAACTAGGAAGAGGGGGTGATACTGTCTGGGAGTTACCTATGTACAAGTAACCGGGGGAGTGGACAGTTCTGTCCACGTCCCTTCGGGGAGGGGTTTTCACTAGTAGGAATTACTACCAAGGAGGGCCAAGATAATTTCTGCGCACAGAGACTGCACAATTTATCTGTCCTTGTTTAACCTTAACAGAAGAAATTAAAGGGACAGTGTACTGTAAAATATTTTTTTCCCTTAAAGGGACAGTAAATACCTTTAGATTTTTAAATAAAATGTTTATTGATGCATAATGAAATTACTTTTCAATATATTTTATTTATTTATTTTGCCCTCTTTTCATGTAGTTTAGCTCTAAACAGAACACTTTCTGTACACACATATGCAATATTTATATTATCTCTGTCTGTGTAACCCACAATTAATTCAGATGTGACCGTTTTATTTGTAGAAACGTGGGACAGCTATGGAGGCCAAATTTGCCCCCCGCTTACGCAAACCTCTTTATGGGTTGGTGTGAGCTGTCCCACGTTTATTCAGATAATAACTCATTCTGTGGAAAACTGATTGGATTTAAAATATATATAAATGATTTCTGGTCTGGTTCAGAAGAAGATAGTGAAATGTTTGTGAATTATATGAATAACAATAAAGTGGGATTACGTTTTACCTATAAATATCAATTATGTCCTAATTAGATGTAACACTATTAGGGGAAAGTACCTCAAGTACGGTTTTGACTAGTCTGTACACTAAACACATATCAGCAAACACCCTGCTCTATGCCAAAAGCTGCCACCCTAAACATATCCATTATGGAGTGGCAAAAACATAATTTATGCTTACCTGATTTTGAATTTATTTCTCTTGTAGTGTATCCAGTCCACGGATCATCCATTACTTGTGGGATATTCTCCTTCCCAACAGGAAGTTGCAAGAGGATCACCCACAGCAGAGCTTCTATATAGCTCCTCCCCTCACTGCCATATCCAGTCATTCGACCGAAATAAGCCGAGAAAGGAGAAACCATAGGGTGCAGTGGTGACTGTAGTTTAAATAAAATTTAGACCTGCCTTAAAAGGACAGGGCGAGCCGTGGACTGGATACACTACAAGAGAAATAAATTTATCAGGTAAGCATAAATTATGTTTTCTCTTGTTAAGTGTATCCAGTCCACGGATCATCCATTACTTGTGGGATACCAATACCAAAGCTAAAGTACACGGATGATGGGAGGGACAAGGCAGGAACTTAAAAACGGAAGGAACCACTGCCTGTAGAACCTTTCTCCCAAAAACAGCCTCCGAAGAAGCAAAAGTGTCAAATTTGTAAAATTTGTAAAAAGTATGAAGCAAAGACCAAGTCGCAGCCTTGCAAATCTGTTCAACAGAAGCCTCATTTTTAAAGGCCCAGGTGGAAGCCACAGCTCTAGTAGAATGAGCTGTAATCCTTTCAGGGGGCTGCTGTCCAGCAGTCTCATAGGCTAAACGGATTATACTCCGAAGCCAAAAAGAAAGAAAGGTTGCCGAGGCCTTTTGACCTCTCCTCTGTCCAGAGTAAACAACAAACAGGCTAGATGTTTGACGAAAACCTTTAGTCGCTTGTAAGTAAAACTTCAAGGCACGGACTACGTCTAGATTATGCAAAAGACGTTCCTTCTTTGAAGAAGGATTAGGACATAATGATGGAACAACAATCTCTTGATTGATATTCTTGTTAGAAACCACCTTGGGTAAAAACCCAGGTTTTGTACGTAGAACTACCTTATCTGAATGAAAGATCAGATAAGGAGAATCACAATGTAAGGCAGATAACTCAGAGACTCTTCGAGCCGAGGAAATAGCCATCAGAAAAAGAACCTTCCATGATAGAAGTTTGATATCAATAGAGTGAAGGGGTTCAAACGGAACCCCTTGAAGAACCAAGTTTAAGCTCAATGGAGGAGCAACAGGTTTAAACACAGGCTTAATTCTAACTAAAGCACTGTAATTGTGTCACAGTCATTCAGAGCAGCTAACACCTCCCCAAGCAATACACGGAGGTTCTCAAGCTTAAATTTAAAATTTGAAATCTCTGAATCAGGTTTCCCCGAGTCAGAGATGTCACCCTCAGACTGAAGCTCTCCGTCCTCAGGTTCTGCATATTGTGACGCAGTATCAGACATGGCCCTTACAGCAACTGCGCGCTCTGTATCTCATCTAACCCCAGAGCTATCGCGCTTGCCTCTTAATTCAGGCAATCTGGCTAATACCGCTGACAGGGTATTATCCATGATTGCAGCCATGTCCTGCAAAGTAATCGCTATGGGCGTCCCTGATGTACTTGGCGCCATATTAGCGTGCGTCCCTTGAGCGGGAGGCAAAGGGTCTGACACGTGGGGAGAGTTAGTCGGCATAACTTCCCCCTCGACAGAACCCTCTGGTGACAATTCTTTCATAGATAAAGACTGATCTTTACTGTTTAAGGTGAAATCAATATATTTAGTACACATTCTCCTATGGGGCTCCACCATGGCTTTTAAACATAATGAACAAGTAGTTTCCTCTGTGTCAGACATGTTTGTACAGACTAGCAATGAGACTAGCAAGCTTGGAAAACACTTTAAAACAAGTTAACAAGCAATATAAAAAACGTTACTGTGCCTTTAAGAAAAACAAATTTTGTCAAAATTTGAAATAACAGTGAAAAAAGGCAGTTACACTAACGAAATTTTTACAGTGTATGTAACAAGTTAGCAGAGCATTGCACCCACTTGCAAATGGATGATTAACCCCTTAATATCAAAAACGGAATTATAAATGAAAAAAAAACGTTTTTAAAGCTAGTCACAACAACTGCCACAGATCTACTGTGGATGTTACCCTCCTCAAACACGACTTTTGAAGCCTTTTGAGCCCTTCAGAGATGTCCTGTATCATGCAGAGGGAAGCTGGATGTCTCTGTCTGTAATTTTAACTGCGCAGAAAAGCGCTAAAATAGGCCCCTCCCACTCATATTAGAACAGTAGAAAGCCTCTTCTAGGCAAAAATCAAGCCAGCCATGTGGAAAAAAACTAAGCCCCAATAAGTTTTATCACCAAGTACATATAAAAACGATTAAACATGCCAGCAAACGTTTTATATTGCACTTTTATAAGAGTATGCATCTCTGGTAATAAACCTGATACCAGTCGCTATTAAATCACTGTATTTAGGCTTAACTTACATTAATCTGGTATCAGCAGCATTTTCTAGCAACTTCCATCCCTAGAAATATGTTAACTGCACATACCTTATTGCAGGATAACCTGCACGCCATTCCCCCTCTGAAGTTACCTCACTCCTCAGAATATGTGAGAACGGCAGTGGATCTTAGTTACTTCTGCTAAGATCATAGAAACCGCAGGCAGATTCTTCTTCTCATGTTGCCTGAGATAAAAACAGTAGACTCCGGTACCATTTAAAATAACAAATTTTTGATTGAAGTTAAAAACTAACTATAATACACCACTCTCCTCTTACTACCTCCATCTTTGTTGAGAGTTGCAAGAGAATGACTGGGTATGGCAGTGAGGGGAGGAGCTATATAGCAGCTCTGCTGTGGGTGATCCTCTTGCAACTTCCTGTTGGGAAGGAGAATATCCCACAAGTAATGGATGATCCATGGACTGGATACACTTAACAAGAGAAAGGACAATTTTTACGCAAGCATAATTGTTCTAAGGGTGATGTATATTTGGAAGAGAGCAGGATGTTACTGACAAGGTTGAGAGCAATGGGCTTCCCTGAGAATCTGATTCTGAGAGCTTTTAACAAGGATAGGAATATGAGCAGGGAAGAAACATTATTACCAGCACAACACCATAGAAATAAAGGTAAAACCAAGCCATTTACTTTCATAACTACATACCGCAATCAATATGCTGTTTGTAATGAGATACAAAATAACCTTCCAATCTTAAGGGCTGATGAACATCCGAAAGATGTTATCAAGGGGTATGTAATTTTCAATCATGACGTAATGTAACTATTGGCAATTTATTATCTCCAAGTGATTTGAAAAGAAAGAAAAAGGAGACTAGCTGGCTCCATTGTAAAGGACATCTCAAATGTGGCACTAGAAACTATACAGCTTGCAAATATGCGATGAGCATGGATTTTCAATTAGATTATTTCACCACCTATTTCACCACTGAGTAAAACGGGGAAAATGAATTATATTGATACAGGTGACACTGCCACTAAGATTTTCAAAGCTTTTGTATGTTGATGCAGGCATGTGATTTGATAGTAGTGCATATATAAGAAGAGACAGGTGGAGGGGCTTATTGTCTATGATTAAGGCTGCTAGGGCCGAAACGCGTAAGACATGCCCCTAGCATGCCTGCAGTCTTTGTATTTGCGATTTTATTCCTATTGTTAGCCGTATTGAAGATGTGAAACAGAATAAATCATAAATTTTAAGCAGCTCCATTTTTTTTTTGGGGGGGGGGGATCTGTTTACCAAAGTCAAATAATTATAGAGAATAATTTAAATTAACATATTATTGCTTATCTCTCCTACCTCCTACTGGGAGTGTAATTTTCTCTACTGGCTATGTTCACACAGCTTTTTTTATAGCCAATACTTAAGTATAGAAACTTTAAGTACAGGTAGGGATACCACAGCTATTTTAAATGTTGAAATAAAGGTAAAGGGGCTATCTGTAAACAATTTAATACACTCCAGCAGGTAAAATGGATCTTTGGAAACAAATTTAAGGGGAGAAACATTTAGGCTAAATTGTCTATTTAAATAAGAGAGATATAGATGTTAACACGGCAGCTCCCATTTCTTTAAAGAAACACATGGGATTTGGAAAGCCAACAATATTCACAGTTACATCACAAAATAAATAATGAATGAATATTACAGGGTAGTTTTAATACACATAATTAAACATTATATTTCACAATCTAAAAGTGTTTATTGTCCTTTTCACCCCTTCACTGCTGAACCATTTCACACCCTGTGCTGAACTGTTTCTGAGCATTTAGATGCTGCTGAAATTTAAGCACTACTGGAAATCACTATTAAGTGAGAAACCCATACAAGTTTTATATTGTTTTTTCTCCCAGCAGATTTAAACTATACAATTATTTTATGTATAGTCTATGATGTGTGAGAAATCTAGAACCAAATGTTCGAACAAATGCATATAATTTATTAAAATTTTAATAAACATAGTTGTAAACATGTATAGTCCAAACTTTTGTATTAAGTGATCTTTCTAAAATGAGCAGAAATAAATATTAATTCAGTGTTTCTCTATTAAAAATAAATAACAAAAAAAAAACAAAAAAAAAAAAACATAATTTATGCTTATCTGATAAATTAATTTCTTTCATGGTGGTGAGAGTCCACGATCCATTACTCCTGAGAATTACTCTTCTCTACCACTAGGAGGAGGCAAAGATTCCCAAACCCCAAAAGCTCTATAAAACCCCTCCTACCACACATACTTCAGTCTAATGTATAGCCAAGCAAGTGAGGTAAGAAAAAAGGATAAAGAGCCATATAACAGAGAATTATGTGCTAAAAAAAGAAACCACAAGAAAAAAAAAAAAGAGCGGGGCTCATGGACTCTCACCTCCATGAAGGAAATTAATTTATCCGGTAAGCATAAATTAAGGTTTCCTTCATACCGTTGGTGAGTTTCCACGATCCATTACTCCTTAGAACAAATACACAAGCTGTGAAAGTCCACGAGTAATAACATAAAGGGAGGGATTTAAAAATCATCTTTTTCACTGAGAAAATAAATCTGCAACCCCCCCAAAAAAGTTGTTTTTTAAATGCAATTAAAACCGAGCGTTACTATCAATTTGAGATAGCTGCCTGAAGGACCTTTCTACCAAAAGCTGATTTAGAGGTAGCAAAAACATCAAAATGATAAAATGTAGTAAAAGTATGCAAAGAAGTCCAAGCAGCTGCTTTGCACATCTGATCAATGGAAGACTCATTCTTAAAAGCCCAAGAAGTGGCAAATGACGTAGTAGAATGAGCTGTAATCCGCTGTGGTGGAGGCTGGCCTTGCCACCAAATAAGCTTTGTGAATCAAAAGTTTCAACCAGGAGGCTAAAGAAATAGCAGATATTTTCTTCCTTTTCCTAGACCCAGAGAAAAGAACAAACAAACTAGAGGTTTGTAAATGCCCTAACAACATCTAGACAATGCAAGGATCTTTCTGAAGCATTCTTAGGATTAGGACATAATAGAGGAACAACAATCTCTCTAGCAATATTGTCTGAGGAAACAACCTTAGACAAACATTTTAATGAAGTCCGTAAGACAGCCTTGTCCTGATAGAAAATCCGATAAGAAGACTCACAAGAAAGAGCAGACAATCCAGAAACTCTTCTGTCCAATTTATGCATAGGTTGCAAAACCCTTAACACTAGGTTAAAGGGACAGTCAACACCAGAATTTTTGTTAAAAAAAGATAGATAATCCCTTTATTACCCATTCCCCAGTTTTGCATAACCAACACTGTTATATTAATATACTTTTTACCTCTGTGATTAACTTGTATCTAAGCATCTTGTGACAGCCCACTGATCACATGACATTTTATTTATTATCTATTGACTTTCATTTTAGCCAATTAGTGAGTGTCTGCCACAAGCATGATCACAATGTTATCTATATGGCGCACATGACCTAGCTCTCCCCTGTTATAAAAAGCAAATAAAAAAAGCATGTGACAAGAGGTGGCCTTCAAGGGATTAGAAATTATCATATGAGCCTTCCTAAATTTAGATTTCAACTAAGAATACCAAGAGAACAAAGCAAAATTGGTGATAAAAATAAATTGGAAAGTTGTTTAACATTACATGCTCTCTTTGAATCATGAAAGTTTTTTTGGACTTGACTGTCCCTTTAAAATTCCAAGGAGGAGAAATAGGCTCGATTTAATTTGGACTAAAGCCTGAACAAAACAATGAACATCAGGAAGATTAGCAAATAATCTTTCTGTGAAACAAAACTGAAAGAGCAGAAATCTGACCTTTCAAGGAACTGGCTCATAAACCTAATAGAATGCCATCATTAACCATGATCTATATACCAGAAAATGAAAGTTTTCCAAACCTTGTGATAAATCTTCCTAGAGACAGGCTTACGAGCCTGAATCAAAGTTTCAATTATAGAATCTGAGAAACCTCTGTGTCTCAGAACTAAGAGTTTAAATTCCATACCATCAAGTTGAGAGACTCTAGATCCGGATGGAAGAACAGGCCTTGGGACAGAAGGTCTGGCCTCAGAGGAAGAGGCCAAGGGGGGCAACTGTACTTTTGAACCAAATCCGCATACCAAATCCTGTGAGGCCATGCTGGGGAAATCAGGATCACAAACAACTTATTTAGCTTTATCTTGGAAATTACTTTGGGAAGAAGGACCAGAGGAGAAAAGAGATGAGCAGGATAAAAAGATCAAAGAAGGATCCCTGGATCTTGCAAAGTACCCGGGAAGCTTGTTGTTAAAAAGAGAGGCCATTAGATCTATTTCTGGAAGGCACCAAAGATACACAATCCAATTTAAATCATCCTAATGAAGAGATCACTCCCCTGGATGAAGAGACTGATGACTGAGGAAGTCCCCTTCCCAATTGATCACTCCTAGGATGTGAATTGCAGAAATTAGGCAAGAATTGATTTCTGCCCAAGAGAGAATTTGAGACACTTCCATCATAGCCAGGGAATTGTGAGTTCCTCCAATGGTTTATGTAAGCCACTGCTGTGACAGTGTCTGTCTGGAAAGAGAGATAAGAATCAATTTTCTACAGGGGCCATGCTTGAAGGGCCTTGAAAATCACACAGAGTTCTAGAATATATATGGTAACCTCGCCTCCTGAGGATCCCAAACTCCCTGTGCAGTTAGAGACCCCCAAACAGCTCCACGACCTAAAAAACTTGCATGTGTGGTTATCAAAGACCAGGTAGGACAAGCAAAATAAGGTCCCCTGAATAATAAGCTGATGATTCAGCCACCAAGTCAGAGACTGCCTTGTAATGGAATCTAAGCATATCTTTTGAGATAGCAGAGTTTAATCCCGACACCACTGGCGCAACATAAAAAGCTGAAGCTGCCTCATATGAAATCGAGCAAATCGAATTGCATCTGAGGCTGCAATCATGAAACCCAACACTTCCATACACAGGGCTTCTAAAGGAAAAGAAAGAGAATGAAGGTTTAGACAAGCGGATACCAATTTCATCAGTCTCTGCTCTGTTAGAGAAACACTCATGGACACAGAGTATATTTGGAAACCTAGGCCTAGATTACGAGTTGTGCGTTAGCCTTAAAAAGCAGCGTTAAGAGGTCCTAACGCTGCTTTTTAACGCCCGCTGGTATTACGAGTCTTGCAGGTACAGGTGTACCGCTCACTTTTTTGGCCAGACTCGGAAATACCGCAAATCCACTTACGTCAATTGCGTATCCTATATTTTCAATGGGACTTGCATAGCGCCGGTAATACGAGTCTGACCAAAAGTGAGCGATAAACCCTCTCCTGTCAAGCCTGGTACCGCATTTAAAAGTCAGTAGTTAAGAGTTTTACACTACAACGCCGTAGCATAAAACTCTTAACTAAAGTGCTAAAAAGTACACTAACACCCATAAACTACCTATTAACCCCTAATCTGCCAAACCGGACATCGCCGCCACTATAATAACTATATTAACCCCTAAACCGCTGCACTCCCGCATCACAAAAACTATTTAAATATTATTAACCCCTAATCTGCCGGCCCTAACATCGCCGCCACCTACCTACATTTATTAACCACTAATCTGCCGCCCCCAACGTCGCTGCCACTATAATAAAGTTATTAAGCCCAAAAGTCTAACCCTAACACCCCCTAACTTAAATATAATTTAAATAAATCTAAATAAAATTACTACAATTAACTAAATTATTCCTATTTAAAACTAAATACTTACCTATAAAATAAACCATAAGCTAGCTACAATATAACTAATAGTTACATTGTAGCTAGCTTAGGGTTTATTTTTATTTTACAGGCAACTTTGTATTTATTTTAACTAGGTAGAATAGTTATTAAATAGTTATTAACTATTTAATAACTACCTAGTTAAAGTAAAGACAAATTTACCTGTAAAATAAAACCTAACCTAAGTTACAATTACACCTAACACTACACTACAATTAAATTAATTACCAAAATTAAATACAATTAATTACAATTAAATAAAATTATCTAAAGTACAAAAAACCCCACTAAATTACAGAAAATAATAAAGAAATTACAAGATTTTTAAACTAATTACACCTAATCTAATCCCCCTAACAAAATAAAAAAGCCCCCCCAAAATAAAAAAAGCCCTACCCTACACTAAATTACAAATAGCCCTTAAAAAGGCCTTTTGCAGGGCATTGCCTCAAAGTAATCAGCTCTTTTACCTGAAAAAAAAATTACAATTCCCCCCCCAACATTAAAACCCACCACCCTCACAACCAAACCTACTCTAAAACCCACCCAATCCCCCCTTAAAAAAACCTAACACTAACCCCCTAAAGATCACCTTACCGGGAGACGTCTTCACCCAACCGGCCCGAAGTCCTCAACGAAACCGGGAGAAGTCTTCATCTAAGCCGGGCGAAGTGGTCCTCCAGACGGGCAGAAGTCTTCATCCAGACGGTATCTTCTATCTTCATCCATCTTCAAGACATCCGACGCGGAGCATCCTCTTCTTTCCACGGCCGACGACTGAATGAAGGTTCCTTTAAATGACGTCATCCAAGATGGCGTCCCTTCAATTCCGATT
This sequence comes from Bombina bombina, assembly GCF_027579735.1. Lineage (NCBI taxonomy): Eukaryota > Metazoa > Chordata > Amphibia > Anura > Bombinatoridae > Bombina > Bombina bombina. The sequence continues at coordinate 871,356,076 of NC_069502.1, read as the reverse complement.
GGCTGATAGAATTCTATCAGCCAATCGGAATTGAAGGGACGCCATCTTGGATGACGTCATTTAAAGGAACCTTCATGTGACGAACCAAGGTTATCCAACCCTGCGCCAGTCACTTATTTGGTACAGAAAGGGTTATCAGCCCCCTTTTTCTGTCACCAATAGGTCACAATCTAGCCACACCAGGCAAGCTTGTGATTCAGTTTAGTGGGTGCAAGGGTTAACCACACTCCCTATGCCACCCACAATAAACTATCAATCCTATAGTTCCAATACTGCCACCACTTAAAATTTATTAAAGGGAAAATCCTAAGAAAAAACCCAGACTTTACACATTAACTCTAGAAATACAATTTAGCAGAAAATAACCTAAATTATACAGTTCTAAAATTCCAGTCTCTTTCAGTAACGTGGGTCAATTATTAGACAAAGGCCAAACTTAATAAAGGAATTATTTATTATGCCAAAAATATTATGCACAATGCATTATTAATAAAAAGTTGTTACAAATCAAATTACACACGCAAACAAGAAAATTAGAAACCTTACACTGTACTAGTCTTTGGAATCTGTTACCAGAGAGATGGCATGAAGCAATTGAGTCCTTACTCTGTGTTGTCACAGCCTCCCTTGTAAGAATGACAATCTTATTGTTAAAACATAAAATTCTTATACCATTTTCCACAGATCAAGTTGCCTGACCACACCCTCCTGGGCGGGCTAAGAAAACCCCCCTGTCTTTATGACCTTCAATAGACTAATTTCTTGCCTGAAATTATACAATCCATTATAAGTCCTGCTAGGTAACTCAATTTCTATATTTGCATATCTAGAACCTTTTAGTTTTATTGGGAGAATCGGTTTGATATCAAATATGCCATAGGTTGTCATATTTACCTTCCTTTAAGGTTATAACAGTTTTAACACACATATGTACATAATATACCAATGTCCTTTCAGTGAACTGGTCAGTTTTTGGTGATGAAGGGCCTGTTTTGCATCATGTATTCTATTGACAGCCTAAGCCATAAACTTTATCCTGTGTATCTCTGGGACTAAGAGCTTGAGTGGCTTTATGACTCAATGCATACACAATAACATTTGGTAGGGCTATTTAGGAGACTCCTGGCAGTTCAAAGAAAACACAAGTCACAATTCTTCTTGAAAACAAATAACTGTTTTGAGTTCAAGCTACACAGAATTAACCCCTTCTTAGCTAAATCCTGAGGTTTTCGTGACACTTCATTCAGTTGTCGGCCGTGGAAAGAAGAGGATGCTCCGCGTAATACCAGCACTGTCTGTAAGTGAGCGGTGAGCATAAACTACTCGTTAGCACCGCACAGCTTCTAACGCAAAACTCGTAATCTAGGCGCTAGGAAAGTAAGTCTGAGAAATCAAAGAACTATTTGGCAAATTGATCCTCCAACCATGATTTTGACAAAAAAACAATAGTTGTTTGGTGTGAGAGTCTGCTAAGGGAAAAGATGGAGCTAGTACCAAGATATCCTCTAGGTAAGAAACTATTGCAATACCTTGCATTCTGATTACAGACAAAAGAGCATCCAGAACCTTGGTAAATATTCTTGGTGCAGTAGCCAGACCAAACGGAAGAGGAACAAACTGAAAATGTTTGTTTAGAAAAGCAAACCTCAGAAACTGGTAATGTTCTGAGTGATTTGGAACATGAACATAAGCATCCTTTAAATCTATTGTAGACATAAACTGACCTTGCTGAATAAAAGGCAGAATAGTCCATTTTGAACGTTGAAACCCTTACAAATCTGTTCAAAGACTTTAGATCCAGAACTGGTCTAAAAGTACCCTCCTTCTTTGAAACAATGAAGAGATTTGAATGAAATTGTATCCCCTGTTCTTTCAAAGGAACTGGAACAATCATTCCCATAGTTTCCAGATCTGAAACAGATTGGAAAAAGGCTTAAACTTTTACAGATTCCTTGGCACAATGGACAGAAAAAAACTTCCTCTGGGGAGGTACTGTCTTAAATCCAATTTGATACCGATGAGAAATAATATTTCAAACCAAGGGATCTAGAACAGACTTAAACCAGGTTTTCTAAAAGAGGCCTTATCTGCCCCCTACAATCACTACTGGATTTAGAAGAGGGTACATACTTCTTACCCTGTGTGGATTTGTTCCAGTTAGCATTAGGCCTCCAGACTGAACCAGAGAAAACATGTCTTTAAGCAGAGGAGTCCGTTTTCTGTTCTTTATTTGACAAAAAAGAACAAAAACGATTAAAAGCTTTAGATTGTCCCTTAGACTTCCTGTCTTGAGGAATAAAAGATCCCTTACCCCCAGTGATGGTAGAAATTATTGAACCTAAATCAAACCCAAACAACTTATTTTCTTGAAAAGAGATAATAATCTGGATTTAAACACTATGGCCGCGATCCAATATACGGCGCAGGTTTTGGCACAAGCATGGAAACCTGCGCCGCCCGTAGTTTCAGCTCGCAACTCAAGCTATCTTATATACGGCGCCGTCAGATACTAAAGTGCCGTAAGTCTGACAAACCAGCGATGTTCAGAAATCTGCGTAAGTACAAATTTCTGGAGTCGCCAGTGACTTACGGCACTTTAGAAACTGCCACCGCATAAAAAACCTGACTAAGTTATTAAATCTCCCGTTACTGTCTAACACGGCTCCCAAACATAGCCCGACACGTATACCCCTCTATCCTCAATCCCCCCTCTCACTCCTAACAATAAATATATTAACCCCTAAACCGCCGCTCCCGGACCCCGCCGCCAGCTACATTATCTATATTACCCCCTAATCTGAGCCCCCTACACCGCCGCTAGCTACATTAAATGTTTTACCCCCTAATGTGAGCCCCCTACCCCGCCGCCACCTACATTAACTATGTTACCCCCTAATATGATCCCCCTACACCGCCGCCACCTATTTAAACTATATTACCCCCTAATATGATCCCCCTACACCGCCGCCACCCATTTAAACTATATTAACCCCTAATGTGAGCCCCCTACACCGCCGCCACCTATATTAAAATTACTAACCCCTAATCTAATCCCCCTATACCGCCGCCACCTATATTAAATTAATTAACCCCTAATCTAATCCCCCTACACCGCCGCCACCTATATTAAATTAATTAACCCCTAAAGTACTAAAATTTCCCTACCAATAAACCTAAGTCTAACCCTACAAATAGCTCTGAAAAGGGCTTTTTGCGTGACATTGCCCCAAAGTAACCAGCTCTATTGCCAGCCCTTAAAAGGGCTTTTTGCGGGGCATTGCCCCAAAGTAACCAGCTCTTTTACCAGCCCTTAAAAGGGCTTTTTGCGGGGCATTGTCACAAAGTAATCAGCTCTTTTGCCTGTAATCTAAATCCCCCTATACCGCCGCCACCTATAATAAATGTATTACCCCCTAATCTAATCCCCCTATACCGCCGCCACCTATACTAAATATATTAACCCCTAATCTAATCCCCCTACACCGCCGCCACCTATATTAATTATATATTCAGTTCCAGCATCGCCGGTCTTCAGTTCCAGATGGACGGTCTTCAGCTCCGCGGTCATCGGTCTTCAACTCCTCCACTCCACGCCGGCTGGATCCTGGAAGAAGAAGAGGTCGCCGCCTGGAAGAAGATTTCTCCGCCGGTCTTCAGGACAGGTAAGGAGCACTTGGGGGTTAGACTTAGGTTTTTTAAGGGGGGGATTGGGTGGGTTGTTTTTTTACAGGCAAAAGAGCTGATTACTTTGGGGCAATGCCCCACAAAAGGCCCTATTAAGGGCTGGTAATAGAGCTGATTACTTTTGTAATTTAGATTAGGGTAGGGAATTTTTTTTTATTTTGGGGGGCTTTGTTATTTTATTAGGGGGCTTAGAATTGGTGTAATTAGCTTAAAAATCTTGTAATCTTTTTTATTTTTTGTAATTTAGTGTTTGTTTGTTTTTTGTAATTTAGTTTAGTGAATTTAATTGTATTTTAGTTTAGATATTTGTAGTTTATTTCCTTTATTGATAGTGTAGGTGTATTTGTAACTTAGGTTAGGATTTATTTTACAGGTAAATTGGTAATTATTTTAACTAGGTAGCTATTAAATAGTTATTAACTATTTAATAGCTATTGTACCTAGTTAAAATAAATACCAAGTTACCTGTAAAATAAATATAAACCCTAAAATAGCTACAATGTAATTATTAATTATATTGTAGCTATCTTAGGGTTTATTTTATAGGTAAGTATTTAGTTTTAAATAGGAATAATTTAGTTAATATTATTAATATTATTTAGATTTATTTTAATAATAATTAAGTTAGGGGTGTTAGAGTTAGATAGGGTTAATATAGTTAATATATATAATATAATAACTATATTAACTATATTAGCCCTAATATAACTAGGGTTAATATATTTAATATAGGTGGCGGCGGTGTAGGGGGATTAGATTAGGGGGGTAATACATTTATTATAGGTGGCGGCAGTGTAGGGGGATTTAGATTACAGGCAAAAGAGCTGATTACTTTGTGACAATGCCCCGCAAAAAGCCCTTTTAAGGGCTGGTAAAAGAGCTGATTACTTTGGGGCAATGCCCCGCAAAAAGCCCTTTTAAGGGCTGGCAATAGAGCTGGTTACTTTGGGGCAATGCCACGCAAAAAGCCCTTTTCAGGGCTATTTGTAGGGTTAGACTTAGGTTTAGTGGTAGGGAAATATTAGTATTTTAGGGGTGAATTAATTTAATATATGTGGCGGCGGTGTAGGGGGATTAGATTAGGGGTTAATAATTTTAATATAGGTGGCGGCGGTGTAGGGGGATTAGATTTGGGGGTAATACATTTATTATAGGTGGCGGCGGTGTAGGGGGATTTAGATTACAGGCAAAAGAGCTGATTACTTTGTGACAATGCCCCGCAAAAAGCCCTATTAAGGGCTGGTAAAAGAGCTGGTTACTTTGGGGCAATGCCCTGCAAAAGGCCCTTTTAAGGGCTGGTAATAGAGCTGGTTACTTTGGGGCAATGCCACGCAAAAAGCCCTTTTCAGGGCTATTGTTAATTTAGTTTAGGGTAGGGACAGTTTAGTATTTTAGGGGGTAATAAATTTATTATAGGTGGTGGCAGTGTAGGGGGATTAGATTAGGGGTTAATACATTTAATATAGGTGGCGGCGGTGTAGGGGGATTAGATTAGGGGTTAATATAGTTAAAATAGGTGGCGGCGGGGTAGAGGGCTCACATTAGGGGGTAATAATTTTAATATAGATGGCGGCGGTGTAGGGGGATTACATTAGGGGTTAATAATTTTAATGTAGGTGGCGACGGTGTAGGGGGCTCACATTAGGGGGTTAGACATTTAATGTCGGTGGCGGCGGGGTCCGGGAGCTACTGTTTAGGGGTTAAACACTTTATTAGGGATTGCGTCGGGGATCGCGGTTGACAGGTAGACATTGCGCATGCGTTAGGTGTTAGGTTTTATTTTGCAGCTAGTTTAGGGAGTTACAGGGCTCCGATACACAGCGTAAGGCTTACTACGCCTGCAATTTGTGGCGAGGTGAAAATGGAGTAAGATTTCTCAATTTTCGCCACGTAAGGCCTTACGCTGTATATTGGATACCAAACTGCGCTGGTTTGGTATACCTGTCTATGGGCCAAAATACTACGGCCGAAGGCAGAAATATACGAGCGTAACTTCTATGTTATGCCGTATACGTGATACCAAACCAGCGCAAATTTTGGCGTCGCCAGCTTTTGCGGGCGACGATTTATATCGGATCGCGGCCTATATCAGCATTCCAGGATTTAAGTCACAAGGCTCTTCTGGCAAGGATAGCTAAAGACATGCTTTTGACATTAATCTTCATATCACAAATAGATTCACAAATAAAAGTAATTGCACTCTGAAGTAAACCCAATAAATTTGCACTAACATAGGCATCAGAAAACTGCCACATCAGCAATAGAAATAGCTGGCCTAAACAAATAACCAGAATAGAAAAGGCCCTTCTATGAAAGGATTCTAACTTTCCTATCTAAAGGGTCCTTAAAATAAGTACGGTCTTCCAAAGGAATAGTGGTACGTCTAGCTAGAGTAGAAATGGCCCCGTCCACTTTGGGGACTGTTTACCATAACTCTAGATTAGCAGTAGGTAAAGGATATAACTTTTTAAACCTTGTAGAAGGATTAAAAAAAAGACACCCTGGGCTTAGACTTCTCTAGCAATCATGTCAGAGACAGCATCACGCACAAGAAAACCTTGGGAAGATTGGCAAACTGAATTTAAACGATTACAAGGTTTAACGGCAGAAAATTTAAAAGAGAATATGTTCAACTTTAAACAAAAGAGAGGAAATTTCAGGTTATACTTTAGATGAAGAATCCTCATTCTCAGAGGAAATCTCACCATCAGAAGATACCACAGTATCAATAGCATAAGGGCACATAGTACTTGTAGAAGGTATAACGTTTGAACTGACCTTTTAGACTCAGTTGTAGGCAGGAGAGCAGCCAAGACATCAGAGACTGCATCTTTAATAAAGTTCTTAATAGCTGATGGCACCACATCCGTATTATCCTGTAATGAACAAAGAGTAGGTGCGTTAGTACCCAAAGAAACAGCATTAGATTGGTTAGTAAGCATCAACAAATCTAAATATGAGCCACATAAATGAGTTGAAGAAGGGACTTCAGTTTTTTTACAATAAGCACACCTAATAATGATAGAAAGGTGTTCAGGAGACTCAGTTTCTTGGGTAATTTTATGGACAAAAACCTGCTGCTCCATTATAGCATTAAACAAAAGTAGTGTAATGCAATAAAACACTATAGAAAAAAAACCTTAAGAAAGCTCTTGAGACAAGGAAACCTTTACCCACAATAGCAGCTTAACAGAGCTGATGTGTGCAAAACCAAGCATAGAATACAGAGAAAACACGCGTCAAACAACTAACTGACAAATAGACAAAAGAACACGCCAAAAGCTGACACATACATAACCGAGAAAGAGTGCACTAACCCGATCTATCTTAATGCGCATGCGAGTTCTCGCCCAACGTGCATACCTTAATGTGTATGAGAGCACTTACCTGATGTGGTAACCTGAGACGCTAAATTAAGGGACGAGCGCAAACCCGACAAGCGTACACTCGACGTGTGCAAAAAAGAGTACCAAACCCGACACGCGCAGAGCTAGGGGGAAAACATAGCCAAACAAGTACTGAAACATCTCAGTAAAATAGAAAGAAAACAGAGAGCAACCATTGACAGAAACTCTAGCAGCCAATTGCTGGATAAGAAAAGAGCACTGGTACAAGAAAGATCATGTCTTTTAAGATCAAATAATAATAGCAATAACAATAATAAAAGAAGCAATAACAAAATGTGATAAGGAAAGAAAAACAGTAAGGTTTATCACAACATATAATGAGAGAGCCTCTCTGATTAAAAGAACTCTGAATAAACATTGGGCAATTCTAAAAGCAGATCCAATATTGGGACCCACTTTGGAAGATAAAACACAAATAACATTAAAAAAAAGTAAAAAAACTGTAGCATCAGAAAATACAAATTGGTTAACAAATTTAAAAAGGGACCTTAATGTGTGGTAAACCAAGATGTAGTATGTGTAATCACATCAATCAGTCAACCTCTTTTTACAACTCTAGCGGCTCTCAAACATTTGATATACAAAAGACCGGGCAATTTAGGACTAATAGCGATGTGATAAGTTGAAATAAGAAGGTGATGTGAAACACATGAGGCAATTGTTTAATCATAGTATATAAGGACATCCAAAAAAGGCCTAGTCCTTTAAGAGCAATGATGGGTCGAGCCTCACCAATCTGCCAACAGATGCGTCAGCAAATAATCCAACACTTTGAGAACAACATTCCCCAAAGACAAATCGGTAAGATGTTGAGCATTTCAATTTCCACAGTGCACCATATAATTAAAAGCTTCAAGGAACACAGTCAAATCTCGATGCGTGAAGGACATAGCCGGAAACCACTTCTGAATGGGTGTGATCTCTGATCCCTCAGACGTCCCTGTCTCAAAAACAATAATGAGTCTGTAATGGATATCCTAACATGGGCTCGGGAATACTTTGGTAAACCTTTGTCAGTCAACACCATTCGCTGCTGTATCCACAGATGCAAGTTAAGGCTTTACTATGCCAAGCAGAAGCCATACATCAACACTGTCCAGAGGCGTCACCGACTTCTCTGAGATCGGCCTCATCTGAGATGGACAGTAAAACAATGGAATCATGTTTTATGGTCCGACAAGTCAACGCTTCAAATAGTTTTTGGAAAAAACAGCCGTTGTGTTCTCCGGGCCATAGAGGAAAAGGACTATCCAAGTTGTTATCAGCATCAGGTCCAAAAGCCAGCGTCTATCATGGTATGGGGGTGTCTCAGTGCCCATGGCATGGGTAACTTACAAATCTGTGAGGGCACCATTTATGCAGAAAGATATGTATACAATTTGGAGCAACATATGCTGCCATCCAGACGTCATCTTTTTCAGCGACAACCCTGTATTTTTAAGCAGAACAACGCCAAACCACATTCTGCCCGGATTACAAGTGCATGGTTGCATAAACAGAGAGTGAGGGTGCTAGCATGGCCTGCCTGCAGTCCTGTCTGCAATTAAATATTGTGTTGCGCCACAGAGCCTGGGAAAGGGAGATAGGCTTTGAGGCCGACACCGATACATGGCACACACGCATCACTATAACTAAAAAACTCCTGCACTGTGCTACTCTTTGGGAGCTACAGTACAAAATTCTAGTCCGATGGCACATGGTACCCTCTACTTTGCATAGGATATACCGCACTCAATCCCCCATGTGCTGGAGAGACTGCGGGCAACTGGGGACCTCACTACATGTGCAGTGGTCTTGCCCCAGGATCCAACCGCTCTGGCGGAAGCTCTTCAGAATATTTAACTCCTTAAACATTGCCCTTCCATTCAAGCCAGAGATATTCCTACTCCACATGCACACCCCAAATTTAACGCACGCTAGAGAAGCCCTAGTAATATACCTCCTTATGGCTATCGATTGCCAGAATGTGGAAGCACAAGGACCCTCCTCTTATATCTCAAGTTCTTACTACAGTCCACTATATTAAACAGATGGAACTATATTCACATAGAATCCTAGACAAAGTGGACTTCTACCAAGAGACCTGGTCTCCATGGGTTGAGAAATATCCTGACTGATTTAGACTCCTACCTGTTGCTCCTGTGACCTTTAAAAAAAAAAAATTCTCTCCTCTCCTTTCCCAATCCTCCATATCCTACTCCTCATTTTAACCCTGACCCCTCACTCCCCAGCTCATACTTTTGGAGCTGTTCTTACTAATGATGTTACCTTTTAGAACTAGCAGCATAAGACACTGTCTATTATAGTTCATATGAAAAACCTTGAGGTGCAGAGCTCTTGATTTAAGTGAAAATAAGTACACTGACTGAATATACCGTTTTTTATACTCAACACTGTACAAGTTTTGTGATTAGCTTTTTCGCCAGTCCTTGTTGTATAACTGGCTGATATTAATGTACAATCTCATGTCATTTTCTCGTTTTTTTTTTTTCATAGATATGTACTTGAACCTGCTCCTCAATAAAATAAAAATGATATATATAAAAAATATTGTGTTGCGCATTATGAAGTGCAAAATAAGGCAACGAAGGCCCCTCACAGTTGCACAGCGGAAGACATGGATAATTGATTAATGGGGGAAATTCTGCTTGCTAAACTTAACGAACTGGTGTCTTCCGTGCCCAAACGCTTAAAAGAAAAGGTGATGTTACACAGTGGTAAACAGTCGACTGTCCAAACTTTTTTGGAATGTGTTGTAGTCATCAGATTGGAAATGAGTGTATATTTTCAAAAATGCATTAAATTCACAAAGTAAAACATTAAATAATGTGTTAATGTGTTTTCAATATAATACAGGGTAAATTGAATTCTCAAATTACTATTTTTGTGTTTTTTTTTGCATTTTCCATACTGTCCAAACTTTTTTGGGGTTGTATCACTGACTACATTGTGAGAGGCATGCATCTTTAGTGAACTGGTATTGTTGAACGGTCAACACATGTTGTCATGATATCATTGTGACGTATATATTTTATTATGTTTTATATTTCTCATTTACATTTATAAGTACTAGTGATATATTCTATAGGTCTTTTTCAGTGCTTGTATATCTTTCTGTTTCCTGTACTAAAACATATCAGCGGAGTTTAGGAAAATAGGAATATAACATAGATCTATAAAGGGAGGCAGAAGACACATCCGTGCGACTGATTAGAGAGGGTCTCTTTCCCATAAGGTGAAACCATTAAATCATAAACCATACCCCAAATGCATCCCTCTGACAAGCACTGTACTCTAAAGGGAACCAGACCTCAACATACACAGAAGACCCCTTTCTCTAAAGAATCACTACACATCTTTAGTCTTCAACCACCTCCAGAAGAGTAATTCCCCAAGAGTAACAGGTTGTGGACTCTCACCACATGTATGAAGGAAATGAGAAATATATATATATATATATATATATATTATATTTAAGGGTAGGGGCTTATCCTGATCCAGACAAGGGCTTTTGGAGGCTTCTCATACTTTTGATGTTAATACAGGGGCTCAATCACCCTGTACATCTATACACCTGGTCAATTTAAATTCCAGCTAGGGAATCTCAGTGATCATCTGACAATAATGCTTTCAACAGTACCTACATTTCAAAGAAGGGTTTATCAACATATAAATAAGAACCTTTAAGTATACTTATCTGCACGTAGGGATGCCCTCCCATGTAACACAAATAAAGGCACATTTTATTTGTGCCAGATGATCACTTTGCTACTCAAACCTATATATGGACCCTAGATTCCCCTGAGGACGACAAACACAAAGGGTTACTTTGTAACCACTTGAGATGCAAAGGGATCCTCTAACAGCTCCAAAAGCACATCCAGCAGGGGACCACATGTAGTCAATACAGCACTCTAGACATTGTGCAGATGATGACTATGTCTCTCGGCACTTAAGAGGTTAATCATCAATTTTTCTGATTTCCTTTAATATGAATTTTCTGCTGACTAATAAGATTTGATTTTCAAGCAAAACATTTATCACATTCAGAACATAAAAATAATTTCTCTCCTGTGTGAATTTTCTGATGGCTAATAAGATGTGATTTTAGAATAAAACACTTCTGAAAATGCTTTTTTGTCTGTGTGAATTTTGTGATACGTCGTAAAATCTGATTTCCAAGTAAAAAAATTTCCACAGTCAGAACATGAAAATGCTTTTAAAAATCCTGTGAAGTTTTTGATGTCTAATAAGAACTGATTTCTGAATAAAACATTTCCCACAGTCAGAAAATGAAAATGCTTTTTCACCTGTGTGAAGTTTGTGATGAGTAATAGATCTAATTTCCAAGTAAAATATTTTTAACAGTCAGAATATGAAAATGCTTTCTCTCATTTATGAATTTTCTGATGATTAATAAGACTTGATTTCTGAGTAAAACATTTCCCACAGTCAGAACATGAAAATGCTTTTTCTCCTGTATGAATTGTGTGATGCTTAATAAGATCTGATTTCCAAGTAAAACATTTCCCACAGTCAGAACATGGAAATGCTTTTTCTCCCGTGTGAATTTTTTGATGTCTAATAAGAACTGATTTCTGAGTAAAACATTTCCCACAGTCAGAACATGAAAATGCTTTTTCTCCCGTATGAGTTTTGTGATGCCTAATAAGACCAGATATCAGGGGAAAACATTTCCCACAGTCAGAACACGAAAATGCTTTTTCTCCTGTGTGAATTTTGTGATGCGTAATAAAATTTGATTTATAAGTAAAACTTTTCCCACAGTCAGAACATGAAAATGCTTTTAATCCTGTGTGGATTTTTTGATGCCTAATAAGATCTGATTTCCGCGTAAAACATTTCCCACAGTCAGAACATGAAAAGGCTTTCTCTCCTGTATGAATTTTCTGATGGATAATAAGCGCTGATTTCCGAGTAAAACATTTCCCACAGTCAGAACATGAATATGCTTTCTCTCCTGTATGAATTTTCTGATGAGAAATAAGATCTGATTTTCGAGTAAAACATTTCCCACAGTCGGAACACGAAAATGCTTTTTCTCCTTTGTGAATTTTCTGATGAGTAATAAGAACTGATTTCCTAGTAAAACATTTCCCACAGTCGGAACACGAAAATGCTTTCTCTCCTGTATGCATTTTCTGGTGAGTAATTAGATCTGATTTTTCTGTGAAACAGTTCCCACATTCAGAACATACATTTTCTATGTGGCTTTTTTGATTTTGGAGAAGAGTGAAAGAAGTATTAGCACTCTGGCCTTGACTAGGATTACTGCAGTTTATGAATTTACCTGTAAATAAGAAATAGGAAATAATATGAGAGTAATGTTATTTATTAATTGCATAATTATATTCTTTTGTGAACATTTTTACTGTTCTGCATAAATTTCTACCACAAGGGTACAAAACAGGCTATGACCCTAGACCTTTTCCAAGCCTCCATGCTAAAGTTTAAGGGCAGTTTACTGGACATAATGTACTATTTTCTGGGATGCCTCTGCATTCCATATTTGTTAATCACTAAAATAAAAAGAAATAAATCTTTTACTTTTATAACATTTTTTAAAAAAAATGTATGTAAAGCTTTTAAAATTATGTTCATAGACAATGTTAGCAATGTAATTATTTTAGATCCAAAACTACTGTTTATAACTATTGCTTATACGCACAAAGCATTCAGCTTTATTTATTTTTTAGAATGTTGCATTTATACCACATCCTTTACTTGTAATACAAATTTCTACACATCAGATTACAATTTAATGTAAAAAAGTAATGTATAATATTTAACATTAACTAAGTAGTGAACATAAACAAAAACATATTTCTGGAATTCATTTTGCTACTTTTTTTATTGTAATTGAAAAAGATGTTCAGATAAAATGTCATTAATAAATGATGTCAGTCAAAACACTTGTTTGTGTGAACAAATGTTGCTTAATTTTTTTTGGCTCTCATAATGCCTTTTACTGACATTGTAAAACTTGCTTCCTCGTTGATAAATGCTATTCAGTTGAATCTTTAGGCAATATATGTATTTTTAGCGCACTTAAAAGACACAGTCTACTTGATATTTTTGATTGTTTAAAAAGATAGATAGATAACGCCCTTACTATCCAGTACCCAGCTTTGCACAGCCAACATTGTTATATTAAAGAAAAAAATGTCTTTCCGGATTTATATAGAGCATGTCATTTTTAAACAACTTTCAAATTTACTGCTATTTTCAGTTTTGCTTCATTATCTTGATATCCTTTATTGAAGATGAAGCAATGAACTACTGGGAACTACCTGAAAACACTCATAAACCAATGACAAGAGGTATGTGTGCAGCCACCAAATGGTAGCTAGCTCCTAAGCCTTTTTTTGTTAGCTTTTCACAGCCAAACAGTGCTAGTTCATATGTGCCATATAGATAACTATAAGTTATGCACGATCCGTCAATAATTGGCTAAAATGCCTGTTTCTAAAAAGCACTGAGATTAGGGGCAGTCTCAGTGCATCTAAGCAGAGGCTTAGATACAGAGGTAAAACTGTCCCTTATCTTAGTGCTTTTTACAAACATTTATTTTAGAAAATTAGGTAAGAGGCGGCCTGCAGGAGGTTATAAAAGGCAAATATAGAGGTTATACAAGTATATTAATATAACAGTGTAGGTTATGCAAAACTGGGGAATGAGTCATATAGGGATTAGCTATCTTTATAAACAATAAAAAATATCAAGTAGACTGTCCCTTTAAATATACCGTTTCTAAGTGTATGATGAATAACATCAAACTTTTCCTGAAATAAAGCAAAACTTATCTGTCTGAAAGATTCAGCATTCCTTCATTTCAAAACTCAAAAGTGAACAATGCCTTTAGAAAGTTCCACTTGCCCTTCAAAAAACACATTCCCCCAAAAGCCCACACCCAGGAATTACTCACATATTAGCTCTGGTTTGTTTTCCAGCATGAAATGAAGCAAGGCTGTATTTTTCAAACAGCTACTTATATTTTATGATCTAATTTTAAAATATTAATTATGTGCCCTTTAATGCAAAGAAAATGTAATCTTCTTTAAAATGCACTAAAACTAAATAATGGAACCACTTGTACTTCAAGGTCATTTTAAAATCCATCAAGTAATCCCACACAGTTTCTCCTTGTTAGATTTTATATTAATTAGTGTCCTTTTCTGTATCAGGTACTGCAGGCCAGACAAATTTGTTCAAAACAAAGAGGCAGCCCAGAAAATTTAGAAGCCAGTAATTTTGAAGTGTCAACTTGATGACTTAACCTTTGATTGCCCAAATAAAAGGTTTAAATAGACGTAACTGTATACCAATCTCAGAAAAAAGTACATTATTTAAAGTAAAAGTCAATCCAAGCATTTATGAAACGTTAGGATTGAGCATTGAAACAAATAAAGGGGACTTTCATTCATGAAGTATAAAATACTTCATGCTGAAAGTTCCTTTATTTGTTTCAAGCGTTGTCGCACTGAGCTGCTAATGCAGCCCACGGTTTTGCTTGAGAGGTGACGTATTCACCTCTTAGCCAATAGCCGTGCGAGAAATCTGGCTTGTCTTTCTGTGACGCCGGTCGCAGGTGACGCTATTTGGTAAAGAGGTGGAAACGTCACTTCTTAGCAAAACAGCGTTCTGCCGCGGGCTTCCTGAGCAGCTCAGAACGGCAAACGCTTGAAACAAATAAAAGGAGCTTTCAGCATGAAGTATTTTTTTTTTTTTAATTGTTTATTTAGAAAAATTAAACAGTACATTGATATATAAACAAGGTCATACAATCATTAAGGGCAAGTGGTATATTTTTGTATTTAGTTATGCCTACTATGCGATGAAAGGAGGTTTATAAAGTTCAGATGACATAGATAAGAAATATCGAACGCCGTATGAGGCGTTCAACACAGGTGTTCTACATTTTTACTTGAATAACAAAACAAATAAATGTTTGGCTTACGCCGTACTTATTGCTCTAAATCATGGTAACCAGGTGTCAATGAATAAAGGTTTCACTTTACATTTGGTCTTGTTGTATGTGTATTCTTTTTATCGGGATGGGTGGTTTGTGGTGGGGGGAAGATATCAAATGGGTTAGTATGGATTTTTCTATCTCATTCTCCCTTCAGACTCTCTGGGGTATCTGTTTCCATGTATATAACATTGTTTCGTGGATCTCAATTGTGTCGGATTTAAGTTAATGGTATCTCTCCATTTGTAGGAGCAAGTCTACTTGAGTTGACCATTCCCCTATGGTGGGGGTTATTGTGGATTTCCAGTGTCTGGGGATTAAAACATTAATACTATTAAACATTAGGATCATTAATGCATTTTTTGCTTTATCTTTTATTTTGGAGACACCCTTGAATAAGAGTATTTCTGGTCTGTTAGGTACAAGTGACCCAATGATTGCGCTTATTCTGGCCGTCATGTCTCCCAGTAATTTGTGTATTCTCGAGCAGCTCCACCAAATGTGTAACGTGGTGCTGCCTTCCCCACAACCCCTCCAACATCTGCCAGAGGTTTTAGGATAGATCTTTTGTAGTCCGTGGGGTGTTAAGTACCAACATGTTAGAAATTTGAGATTGGTTTCCAAGATCCTGGAGGATACGGAGGAGGCCTTTGTTATTTTAAAGATCTCTGTCCATTCTTGATGTGTCATGTCTGTGCCACGTTCCCTGTGCCAAGCACTAGTGTAGCTCGGCAGAGAATTTGTATCTGGTGCTTGTAAAATCTTATAGATTAGTGAAGTTGAGTGTGACAGTGAGTGCTGCATTAGGCATAGTTTTTTAAAAGCGGATCGTTGTCTAGTTAGCTGGTGTTTATGGGTGTGGGTTTCAAAAAAGTGTTTTAGTTGGGCATATGTAAACCAGTTAGGCAAGAGTCCAGGGTCTGAGTTTGTGATTTCCTCATATGTTTTTAATTTATTATCTTGTAGGAGATGTTGGAATGATGCTTTTTTCAATGTGAATTAGGTTATTGGAGCATATTGTAAAATTAGGTATAGGTATCGCTGAGTTGTGTTTGAAGGGGTCAGTGGAGATTTAGTTGAAATTTTGCTAGATGTGTTAGTTACCGAGTCCCACACCAAAAATAATTCCCTCAATATGGGGTATTCGGCAACTTGCGTTAGTCTATGTTTTGCGTGTAGCCACGCATTTGTGCCTGTATTGTCCCTATGCAATTTTTCTCTATACGTGTCCATTGTTTATTTTCCTTGTTTATGCTCCAGTCTAAAAGTCGTAGGAAAATTGATAGTCTGTATTTGTATATGTCAGGTACCCCAATCCTCCCCGTTCTTTTGGAAGATATGTTTTTTTTTTTTGTGTATACGTGGTCTTCTATCTTTCCATATATAATTGTTTAAGTGGTTTTGTAATTTGTGAATGTATGCGTGAGGTAACGGTATCAGTAATGTCTGAAGAAGGATGTATAAAATTCTAGAGAGGATGTTCATTTTGACTACACTTATTCTACCCAACCAGGATATAGTTGTATTTTTCCAATTTGATAAATCTCTGATGATGGAGTGTGTTAGAGAATTGTAATTAGATTCAAATAGTGTATTTAGGTTGGGGGAGATATATATTCCCAGATATTTAATTTTTTTGCTTTGGATGCGAAGGGGAATGCCCGATGTGGCTTGTATGAAGGAGTCATGTTGCACTGATATATTTAGTATCTCTGATTTCTTTAGGTTGAGCTGGAAATTTGAAACCTTTCCATATTCTGGAATGACCTTCAGAGCTCTATAGTGTAAGGTGTGTAGATTTGTGAGTGTCAAAAGGACATAGTCAGCGTACATGGTAAGTTTGCGTTCAGTACCCTCCCCCCCCAATTTGATCCCAGATATATGTTAATCATTTCTAATTTTATGGGCTAATGCTTCTATAGATAGCACAAACAAGATAGGTGAAAATGGGCAACCTTGTCTTGTACCATTTGATATATGGAATTTGTCTGATAATAACCCATTTACCCTAATCTTTGCTGACGGGCACTGTATAGGGTGAAGATCAGTGTTACGGTACCAACAGTGTACCAAGGGTTAATACCAGATGAACAATGTCCTGCATAGGGAATCAGCAATTCACAACCCAGCCAGTTTCAGGTTTAAAACAGAATGTCATTTATTAAAGGCTATGCCTAGTATTTATGCAGGTCTGACCCCCCCCCCCCCAGATGGGGGTTGAAAGGCTGTTGTACATTACATGGAGGGAACAAGCCCTTTGACATGATACAATAGAATTATATTACTTAAACACTTCAACCACAAGACACTCTTGGCCCTTCTTATCACTTAGGCGTTTTCTCTCTGGAGGTGATCAAACAATAGAATGCTTAGCACTAATTAGATTATAGCTGGAGCCAGCAACTCTGTCTTTAGAAATTAGTTTCTTAGCTAAACACAATTAACTCCTTCAGTCCTGACAGAAGGGTCTGTCACATATCTCCCCCCTTGTGGAACACTCCGGCAGACCCGGCTTGACCCTTTGGCGGGTCAACCTGGGGATGACCGGACTAGGAGGTGGTAGGCATGTCAGTTTGCCAGGACAATCCATCTGTATTCCCGTTATGAGAGAGAATTCCTGTCCATACAAAGAAGGGTTCAACTTCCTCAGTGCCCAGACTAGGGCTAAACAGTCCTTCAAAATCCCATCAGCTTCTTTACGAGTTTTCTGTACCTGCTCTTTATAGGTATCCACAATCCCTTCATACTGACATAGGGTGCCCTTGAGTTGCTGCACCTCACTATGAGCCAGCGTCAGCTTCTCCTCAAGTGTCGCTAAGTTTGTCTTTAAGGTTTCATGTCCCACTCTCAAGCTGGTGTTTTCTGCAGTCTGTCGGTGCAGCTTGTGTAGCAGAGATTCACGTTCTAAACGTGCTTTTTCCTCTGCGCTCCTCTTCTCCTTCATCAGCGCATTGTAACGGGACTTCCACGTATCAATAGCGGATAGAGATTTACTGAGCTCAGCGTCCTGGGGCTTAGCAGCAGGGGGGTCAGTCTCTGCTGCACGGATCTGAGCACGGGTAGTCACAGGGTTAACATCAGCGGGACCCATGGGAGCATAGGCAGAAACAAGGGGAGCCAAGTCATTTCCAAGAAGAACATCAGCAGGTAAGTCCTTCTTGACCCCCACATTCACAGGTCTAGCGCCCACTCCCCAATCCAAATGTACCCTGGCAACAGGTAGGCTGAACACATCGCCCCCTGCTACCCTCACAGCCACAGTGTCTCCAGTGTACTGTTTCTCAGACACCAAGTTCTTTTGAAGCAAGGTCATGGTAGCACCAGTATCCCGTAGACCACTGACCTTCTTCCCATTCACTTTAACCAGTTGCCGGTTATTCCGGTGGGCAGCTTGCACAAGGTCTGCCTCATGTAGGATGCTCCAGCATTCTTGCGCCTCTACGTAGCGGGCCGCAGGCTGAGAGTTACGTGGGATTCCGCCGGCGGGTCTTCTCCAGGACTGTGCTTGGTTCGCTGCATTTAGGGGACACTCTGGTCTTTTGTGCCCTAGTTGCTTACATCCAAAGCACCAAATAGGCTGTGAGTAGCCCCGTGAATTGAACCGGGCTCTCTGAGGGTAGTTCGTGGCCGGAGGCCGTGTGGTATAGCGGTGCGCCGGGGGTTGGTAACTGGCAGCTGCTGGGGTGACTGGGGGTCTGTACTCCACTCTAGCAGGGGGCTTAGTGGTAGCAGTGTCCAGTTTGCGGGCATCCGTATACTCATCTGCCAAGCGAGCCGCTTCATGCAGGGTGGAGGGTTTACGGTCCCGAATCCACTCTCGAACTCCTGCGGGTAACTTGTCGAAGCAATGTTCCAACAGGAATAGCTGCAGCACCTCTTCCCCAGATACGGCTTGGCACCCCGCTATCCAGTGAGCTGCTGTGCAGTGCACCTTACATGCCCACTCAAGGTAGGAATCACCAGCTAATTTAACAGTGTCTCTGAACCGCCTCCGGTATGCCTCCGGTGTAACCGCATACCTGGAGAGCAGAGCCTCTTTTACAGTATTATAATCCCCGACTTCCTCATCTGGAATGGCCAGAAAAGCCTCACTGGCCCGGCCGGATAATTTTCCGGATAATATCATGACCCAGTCCTCTGCGGGTACCTTGTGTAGTGCACATTGCCTCTCAAAATCCGCAAGGAACCCATCAATCTCTCCTTCTGTTTCCAGGAAGTTTTTAAAAGCTGCAAAATTTACTTTTCTCTTTTCCACTTGGGCTGCTGCAGCGCTACTTTGGCGAAGTAGGTTGGCCTCCACAGCTGCTATGACCCGGTCGATAATTTCCGCAGATGGGTTGGGGCCATAATATGCCAGTCTTATTTTAACCGCCCGATCAAAGCTTGCTTCTTCAGGGGTTCTGTCTGATATGCTGGGCCCATTGGTTCCTTCTGTCCCTGGTACTCTTTCCATCTTAGTCAGTATTGTAATAATCCCCCTCTTCATGAGGTTACTGGCTTGTGTAGTTGCTCTTCTGGGCGATAAGGTTCATTCCGTCGCTTGCCACCAATTGTTACGGTACCAACAGTGTACCAAGGGTTAATACCAGATGAACAATGTCCTGCATAGGGAATCAGCAATTCACAACCCAGCCAGTTTCAGGTTTAAAACAGAATGTCATTTATTAAAGGCTATGCCTAGTATTTATGCAGGTCTGACCCCCCCCCCCAGATGGGGGTTGAAAGGCTGTTGTACATTACATGGAGGGAACAAGCCCTTTGACATGATACAATAGAATTATATTACTTAAACACTTCAACCACAAGACACTCTTGGCCCTTCTTATCACTTAGGCGTTTTCTCTCTGGAGGTGATCAAACAATAGAATGCTTAGCACTAATTAGATTATAGCTGGAGCCAGCAACTCTGTCTTTAGAAATTAGTTTCTTAGCTAAACACAATTAACTCCTTCAGTCCTGACAGAAGGGTCTGTCACAATCAGGTTGATGAATTTATTGCTGAAGTTCACATGGGACAATGTGGTGTGTAGGAATGGCCAACTCACTCTATCAAAGGCTTTTTTAGCATCTGTAGAGATGAGTGCAGCTGGTATCTGTGTAATTTGTGTGTGTGTCATGAGTTGGAGGATCTTGAGGGTGTCGTCCCGTGCTTCTCTTCCCGGAATGAATCCCACTTGGTCTAAATGTATGAGGAATGGTAGGAATTAGTTGATTTTGTTAGCTAAGATCTTCGCAAAGATTTTAATATCTGTGTTTAGCAGAGATATTGATTGAAAGTTTTCAGGTCGGTCTGGGCTTTTACCCGTTTTGGTAACTGATATGTGGGCTTCTAACATGCTGGGTGGAAATCCTCCCTGGTCTAGTAATAGTGTTTCAAGTGTAGTGGTTTAGTTTGTATTTGCTTAAGTAGGAATGTATTTAGCGCCTCTCTGGCCTGTGCTAGTGAGTTAGTAATATCAGTTGAGGAGGGGTATTTGTTGTGTTGTATGAGATCTGTAATAAAAGTGAGTTTAAGAGCTGTCTGTGATGTTATTTTTGTTTGGCTTTTAACTGCATGAATTCGCCTCTCATGACACATTTATGTGTTTCCCATATAGTGGAGGGAGTATGCAATTCCAGTGTATTATTTGTGAAGAATTCCCTGAGGGGACTTTCTAAATTTATTTGTTTGAGACTGTCATTTAAAAGTTGTTCATCTAGCCTCCAAATACATGGTGTAAGGGTGTGTTTTGGACATTGAAATTTACATGACAGTGGGAATGGTCCGACCATGTCTGTAGGAGGATGTCCATCGCAGGAACCAGTGATAACCCTAGAGAGTCTGTTAGGAAGCCTATCCTGGAGTAGGAGCTATGTGGGTGACAGTAAAAAAACAAAATTTATGCTTACCTGATAATTTATTTATTTCTTGACACGGTGAGTCCACGGATCAGAGGGCAGATATTTGATCTTTCAAAGTACTCACAGACAAACCCTTCTCCAGACTCTCCAAGAGAAAGGACAAAATTCTAGGAATCCTGACTCTACTCCACGAGAACGCCTTGGATTCACACCAGAACAGATATCTGCGCTATATCTTATGGTAAATCTTTCTCGTCACAGGCTTACGAGCCTGAATCAAGGTCTCAATGACCGACTCTGAAAACCCACGCTTAGATAGAATTAAGCGTTCAATCTCCAAGCAGTCAGCTTCAGGAGAAACGAGATTTGGATGAAGGAAGGGCCCTTGAAGTAGAAGGTCCTTCCTGAGTGGAAGTCTCCAAGGTGGAAGAGAAGACACCTCCACTAGGTCTGCATACCAGATCCTGCGGGCCACGCCGGTGCAATGAGGATCACTGACGACTTCTCTTGTTTGATTCGAACAATGATCCATGGAAGGAGAGCGAACGGAGGAAATAGGTATGCTAGACTGAAATTCTAAGGAACCGCCAGAGCATCCATCAGTACACCCTGAGGATCCATTAACCTCGACCCGTACCCCGGGAGCTTGGCATTGTGTCGAGATGCCATGATATGCAGCTCCGGCTGTCCCCATTTGAGAATCAAGCTTTAAAACACCTCTGGGTGGAGTTCCCACTCCCCCGGGTGAAAGGTCTGTGTGCTCACAAAATCCGCTTCCCAATTGTCCACTCCTGGAATGTGGATTGCAGATAGACAGCAGTTGTGGGTCTCCGCCCACTGAATAATCTTGGTTACCTCTGTTATGGCCAAGGAACTCCGAGTTCCTCCCTGATGGTTGATGTAAGCCATTGAAGTTAGGTTGTCCGACTAGAACCTACGAAACCGGGCTGAAGCTAACTGAGGCCAGGACAGAAGAGCATTGAAGATTGCCCTCAACTCTAGGATGTTTATGGGGATAACTGACTTCAACCGAGTCCAACCACCAAGGAAGAGAATCTCTTGTCGCCTGATCCAGTTGTAATTGCGGAGACAGATCTGCATAATCCCCGTTCCACTGTTTGAGCATGCATAACTGCAGATGTCTGAGATGGAACCGGGCAAACTGAATGATGTCCATGGCAGCTACCATCAGACCAATCACCTCCATACATTGGCCCACTGACGGCCGAAGAGAGGACTGAAGGACAAGACAAGAGTCGAAGAACTTTGTTTTTCTGGCCTCTGTCAGAAATATCTTCATTGATAAGGAATCTATTATGGTTCCCAAGAACACTACCCTTGTAGCTGGAATCAAGGAACTCTTCCCCAAATTCACCTTAAAACCATGAGAGTGCAGAAAAGATAAGATCTCTGTGTGGAAGTTTGTGTTTGGAAAAGATGGCGCCGGAACGAGAATGTCGTCCAGATAAGGCGCCACTGCAATTCCCCGCAACCGGAGCACCGCCAACAGTGCTCCCAGGACCTTTGAGACAATTCTTGGAGCTTTGGCAAGGCAGAATGGAAGAGCCACAAACTGAAAGTGTTTGTCTAGAAATGCGAACCTCAGAAACTTGTGATGATCCCTGTGGATGGGAACATGCAGGTACGCATCCTTTAAATCTACTGTTGTCATTAATTGACCCTCTTAAACCAAGGGAAGAATGGAACGAATAGTTTCCATCTTGAAGGACCTATTTAGACTCTTGAGATCTAAAATCAGTCTGAAAGTTCCTTCTTTTTTGGGAACCACAAACAGATTGGAGTAGAATCCCAGATCCTGTTCCTGTACTGGAACAGGAACTATCACTCCCAAGACGGAAAGGTCCTGGACACAGTGTAAGAACCCCTCTCTTTTTATCTGGTATACAGATAATCTTGAGAGCAGAAACCTGCCCATGGGAGGAAAGGTCTTGAACTCTAGTTTGTATCCCAGGGACACGATGTCCACCGCCCAGGGATCTGGAACATCCCGAACCCAGGCCTCAACGAAGAAAGAAAGTCTGCCCCCAAAAGATCCGCTCCCGGATCGGGGGCAGACCCTTCATGCTGACTTTGAGTCATTAACTGGCTTCTTAGATTGCTTCCCCTGGTTCCAAGATTGATTGGACTTCCAGGAAGACTTGGACTGTTCCTGCTTGGCAGAGGGAGAGGAAGGCTTACTATTAAAGTTTTGAAAGGAACGAAAATTACTCTGACGTCCTTTCTGCTTATTCCTCTTATCCTGAGGGAGGAAATTACCCTTTTCTCCCGTAATGTCTGAAATCATTTCAGCCAAGCCCGGCCCAAACAAGGTCTTACCTTAACCTTACTCACTGATTCTTTACATCTCCTCTTGCGCTTTCCCTGCAGCATGGGAAAAGCAGACAGCGCAACAGTTACCGCAGAGGATATGTGGGTAGCAATGTCTTGCACGGTAACTCCAACCGGAGTGTGAGAGGAAGTGCAGGGCACTGCATGTGGGAAAGATAATGTTTGGGACACTTGAGGAGAAAGCTGCAGCATATCTTGAACAGGAGACCCCTGAACAGCAGCATCTGCTTTAGATAATGATGGCTCAGAATCAGAAAGTCTATCCCTGTAATGTAATGTTCTCTCAATACATGAGGAACAAAAAAATGAATGGTGGTTCAACATTGGAATCAAAACACAGGCTACATGTAATGTTTTGCAGGACCTCTTGGTCCATTTTTACCCAAAAAACAAACCAAATTAAATAAATATGTCCTTATTTAATTTTTAAAATAATAAAAAAAAAAACGTTACTGTCACTTTTAAATTTAAAAAAGAAACTTTATATTCAACTCGCAACCGCAGAGCAGCTGCTCACTCGTAACCTCAGACAGCCTCTTTACCTCAGCACTCTTTGCTGAGGTGCCTACCTGTCCTGCTGGAAAATGGAAAGAAGAGATTTCAACGATCCGGACCCAGAGCTGCTCAAACAGGCTACCAGACAACAAGTTCCTTGCTAGCAGAGCCGCAACGAACACCCCTCTATGCTGGACCACACAGAAGGAGAAACCGGATGTGCGCAAGACTATCTTGCCGTCTCAGAAAAGTCTGCCCTCCTAATCGTGGGCATGACTAAACTGAACTCCTGGTCGCCATTAGCCTCCCTGTAGCCGTCACATAAGTAAAACATACAAAACACATTCCACCAAGTCCGGAATTAAACCGGAGCTGAACCTCTTATAACGAATTACCTCTCAAGAACACACATAACAGCAGCAATACCAGTAAATATGCTACTTCTCCTCAAGCCACCAGTGCCTGCATAAACTGCCTACCTTAATCCCATTAAGCCTAAATAGGATTGTAAATATAAAAAGTCCCATACAGATTTAACTGTAAAAGTGCGATATTCTCCTGACCCAAGAAGATAAAATTAGGCACTTACCTGAATTCAACACTGACCGGCAACAGGGTAGCTCACTTGGTTTGAGAGGCAAACCTCCTCACATGGACCTGTGAAAAGCAAAGAAAGACTGAATAATCCTACTCAGGCTTTCAAGACAGGGCAGCAACAACTGTTTGGGAGGAGCAGTGAGGATTATACCCCACAAGTTCCCAATTGCTTAAAAGCCACCACTGCTCTACTGAAGAGACTGAAGTGGACTACGGCTAAACCACAGGAAAGATCAGAACCAACCTACTCAACTTTAAAATAAAAAAAATATTGATTTAAGAAATTTCTATCAGACACCTAAACTTTACCACCAACGGAAGCAAAGAGAATGACTGGGGGTTGTCGGAAGGGAAGTGATACTATTTGGCTCCTCCTGCTGGCCAGGAGTGATATTCCCAATAGTAATTACTGATGATCCATGAACTTACCGTGTCATTAGAAAGAAAATATAATCTCTCTCAGTGGGATGGTTGATTCTCCAAATATCATGTAAGTGTAATTGAGTAAGTTGTGCGTGTACCGATTTTATTGTTTTCTTAGAGTGTGACTGCCTATTGGAGGTGTCTATTGTGGGGTCTAGGGGTAGGTTGAAGTCGCCCTCTAAAATGATAACTCCTTTTGATTGTTCTAGGAGTTTTTGTGTCTTTCTTTAATATTATGTGTCGTTTTGTATTGGGGAGATATATATTGGCTAGGGTGATTGGCCTACCATAAAGGAGGCCAATTACTTTGATGTATCATCCTTTGTCTTTTTTGACATGTGTGGCTTGGAACTGAAGAGTGTTTTTGAGTAGGATGCCCAATCTGCATGTTTTGGAGGAGCCCAAGGATACATATGTTGTTGGACATCTGTGGCTAAGCAGTTTGGGTTCCCTGCCCATTTTGAAATATGTTTCCCACAGGTAAATGATATCCCCATGATGTCTGTAAGTCTCGAAAAGGCCATAGACCTTTTTCTAGGCTGCTTAGCCCTTTGGTGTTAATTGTAATGATCTGCTAAGATCTCTTTATTTGTGTGTGTATGGTAGTGGACGCCATTATGAAGCAAAATTTGAAGAGGAGGTGATCTGAAAATCTATAGGGAAATAGTGTTATTTAGCTTGTGTTGATATGTATGTTGTTGTTAAAGTTAGGGGGACTGCGGGGGGGGTGGAAAATGAAGGGGGATTTGGTTCTTGATGAGGTATATCTGAGTGTGATGTTTCAAGGGGAATAGTGTTATAGTCGAATTTGGTAATAAAACAGTGTGATGACACAAATCAAGTGAAATAGAGTTAAGTAAACAATAAGTATGCTAATAAACATCAAATAACAATGAGGGTAATATCCCTTACCCCCAAGCAATTGTGCTGGTAAAACTTAAAGTATACATTTTTAGAACATCCTAGCGATTAACAATTTGTAATTGAAACAAGTTTTTATAAAAAAAATATTCCACAACATTTGTAATAACTTTTAAGGATAAATAGGTTGTTAGTATAAATTGTTACAGCAATAGGTCTTGTAGGTAGCCAGGTATTGGCGCGGGTAAGATGGACTCAGGTATGCCCCTTATACGCAGGTTGTACCTGCTATCTAGACCTTCCACGTTATCCATTAGGAAGCATATTGTTACATCTTGTGTGTATAGGAGGTGTGAGACCTCTTGAATATCTTGATTAGTCGTCTTATGACTGTTTTCTAAAGTGGCGACCCTGCGGTCTAGTTTACCAATGTCCTTTTTGAGTTCCCTAAATAGAGATTGCATCTCTGACATCTCTTTCATGTCTTCTTTGGAAGTCAATAGTTTTAGATCTTCTTTAGTTATTGGGTCATTTGTAGTGGTGTATCTGGGCCAAGGGTTGAGGTGGGAGGCTGTCTACCTGTATTAGGCGGGGTAGCTTCGGCCTGTATTAGATATGGATTAATCATCTTGGATTTTTGTTGACTATCTGGTTTATTTTATTTCTTGCAAGGCATTACCAGATGGTACTTTAGAGAATTTATTGTCTGCAAAAACTTTTGTTGGCAATGATGTCTGCCATGATTTTTATTTTATTTTTTATTGTTCTGTTTTTATAATTGGGCTTCTTCTGCTGCTGTCTGTGGAGTTTAAGCGATGGTGCTTTGTTGTTGGCTGTTGGAGCAGGGGGTATCTCTTAGTGTTAGTAAACTACCTTTGCTTTGAGGTGCTAATTATGTTATTGGCAAGCCGCCTCAGGATGATTTGTGGGTTTGTGCTGCTATTAGGAGAGAACTCATGTGCCAATATATGTGGTTATGTTGGTCTGACTTGGGTCTATTTTTTACACTGTCTTGTTCTTAGCGTAGTGTATTTTCCCTCTGTGGCCCAAATAAAAATCTTTACATACTGCTTGTGTAGAATGGGTTGCTTGGGAATTGCTGCTGTGGTAGATCCCTTTGCAGTATGGGGTATTAGGTTTCTCCAATGCCAGGCCACGCTGGTGCCTTGTCTGGTGGCTATGTTTAGATCTTGGCCTATTCAGTAATGTGTAGGGATCTGTTGCACTTTTGCCCTGTTGTCGCTGTGATCACTCACTTATGCGGCACAAATTTTGTAGCCGCTTGTATTTCTATTGACCCCTGTCAAGCTTTGACTCCTGTTTTGCTGTTTCCTTAAGCTGTATGCTGCTTATTGCATCGGAGGCCGAGTTGCCAGCCTATCACTAGCCCTTCGATGTGTGGAGTAATTTAGCAATGCGGTGCTAATGCTAGAGTATTGCTTGAGGGGGTAAGCGCCCCGCAATGCTGGGTGCTGATGTGTGGCTTTGCTGAAGTGGTGATGGTGCGGGTTTAGTGCCTTGTGGTAGGCTGCAGTTTGTTCGAGATCCAGAACTTTGAGAGATTTAAATATAGGGCTCTCTCCAGTCTTCTTTAAACTGTCGATGACACTTGGCTAAGCTGTAGATGTGTCCATAGGCATCGCTGTGGTGTTTTATGTATGCCTTGGGAGCTAATTTACTCGGCAGCCATCCTCCAGCATGGCTTAGCTCCGCCCCCAACACAAAGTATTTTATACTTCATGAATGAAAGTCCCCTTTATTTGTTTTAATTATCAATCCTAGCGTTTCACAAATGCTACTTTTACTTTAAGAGGTACATTAAAACAAGAATGTGAGTAATAAATACAAAAAGGTAAAACAATACTATATTAGAAACCTAGCATTATTACATTTCCAGCCAAGCTGCCTGTCGCCTCTGCAGAGTGGTGCCATATTGTTTTTGGTTTTGCTTACCTGATAAATCCATTTCATTCATGATGGCAAGAGTCTGAAGATCATCACATGTAAGATTACACGTCACCCAACTAGAAGGAGGCAAACTCACCTACAAACCAGAGCTTTAAAGGGACAGTATACTGTAAAGTTTTTCCTTTAATGTGTTTCCAATTACTTTTTTTTACCAACTGTATAAAATGTATAAAAAATTGCTTTTTAAGGTTTATTTATGTATATAAAAAGCTGATTGTGTTTTGAAGCCACAACCTAATAAAATGGGTTGAGCTTGTAGGTAAAAATCAGATCTCATTACTTTATCACATTGTGTACATATACATGCTTCTTTATCTTATATCTGTCCATAAATTAAAGATCAATACTTGGAGAGAACAATGGACAATTAACATTTTATTACCTTATCTCTTCTATACCCACTGGGAGTGTATTTTCTTCTGCTGGCTGTGTTTACACAACTTATCTATAGCTTGGACCTAAGGTCAGAAACTTTCAGAATAGGTCGGGATACCACTGGCTAAATCAACTAAATAAAATGCCAATATAAGGGGTAAAGGACATAATTGTAAACAATTTAATACACTACAGCAGGTAATGTGGATAATTGGGAACAAATTAAAGGGGAGCAAATGTTTTGAGTAAACTGTCCCTTTAATTCCTCCTACAATCCCTCAGTCATACAAATGGCCAAGTAAAGAGAAAAAAAAAAAAAACTAGAAAAGCAGGAAAAGGACAAAGCAAGGCAAATGAGTGCAAAACAAGTTCGGTCACCAGCTGTACAGAACAAGAGCCGGACTTGTCTGAAGGATTTTGTAGCTTCCACACAGAACTTCATATTCCTTATCACATCTAGGTTGTGAAGTAGTCACTTAATACTCCAAGTAGTTGGGCACGTTTCAGGAACCCAGATTTCCTAAGGAGGAGTAACTGTCAGAATCATAAGCTTAATTCTAAAAGGCCTGAACAAATGTCTGAATATCAGGAATGTTAACAATTTTCTTGTGATACAGAGCAGATATTATCAAAATCTGACCCTCAAGAGAACTGGTTGATAAGCCTCTCTCTAAGCCATCCTGTAAAAACTTAAGAACTATAGGAATTCCAACATTGTTTTCATTACACCAAGCCAAAAACGTTTTCCATACAGCTGGCGTTTATAAAGTGTTTAAACCAATATTGCAATTGAATTTCTTATATAGTATCTGTCATGCCAACATCGGGTCTTGAACTCTGGTCTCATGTTGCATGCCAGTGAATTTTCACTGAGCCACCAGAGGGCTTTAGTTGTGGATGCTTTCCTTTTGTTTTTCTGCTTTTTCTCTCAGGCTCTGTAGCTCCATCTCCTGTCAGCTGTTGGTGGTGTGCAATTACCAACAGACGATTTAAACCTGCCTGGCTAATCAGTCTTTGTCCTGACAGAGTTTTCTCAGTCTGTGCCTCTGGTTGTGGAAGAAGAATCTTTTTGCCATTTACTTTCTGGTATTGACCTTTACTGATTCTGTTTATGTGGGACCCTTTTGCCTTGAAACCTGATTTTGGTCTGACCTGCTGGATTTACTCTGTAGAAAAAATATGATCCACTCCTTCCAAAACAGGGTAAGAGAGTACCAAGGGTACCATACTGGGAGACTATTGAGTTCCAGGGAGAACAGTTTGGGGAGTGAGTGTATGATTAAGTGGCAGTGGATCTCATTTGAGAAAATAGATGTAATCTATTGAAAGTATTATCCTACCACTCTTAATCCTCTATTAGAACTGCTGGATTTACTATCTTGCCTGTTTTCTGAACAAGCCTCCGGATTTACCTTGTACTGTATTTGCCAGAGAGATACCAATCCCTCTAGTCTGACTTTGTTTCCTGGTTTAAGATGCAGTTCCTGATGCCATCTTATTGCTGCAGTGCCTGAACTTTCCTGGTCCTCTTCAGTTACAGTGTGTACCTTGTCTACTGCCACTCATAAGTACTCCTGCTCCCCTGCAATTCCTTAATCTGTGTTTAACCTCTGCCTGCCTGAACAGCCAAGGCCTGTGTTTAACCTCTGCTGTATCCTGTGTTCAAGCAACTCTTGTACTTGGTCTTGCAAGTATTCTGCTTGTGATACCAGTTTGTGTATGTCTCATCCGTCATTATGCCCTGGCAGTCATGGACCCAATCACCAACAGGACCTGTCTGGGAATCCTCTCATCTTGTGGCAGAAAACCCTGACCCAGTGAGTCAGGTTATGGAGGGGAACCAACAACCACTGATTAATTTAGGAGCTGATCCTCTTAAAACTAAGGAAATAGATCCTGGACAAGCAGCAGCCCAGGACAACCGGAAACATCAATGTCCCTTAGCAGAGGCTAAGGGACATTGGAGCTACCCTAACCCTAATACAGCCACACCAAGCCCAGTCAAAAGGGAAGGAAAGACTGGGCGCACCATTGGTGTTCAGAATGGCAGGGGGGGGGGGGCAATACATTTGTTGTTGACCACTCTGGTGCATTTAGATTGGGATGCAGAAGCCCTACAATAGAGGTAGGGGTTATGAGTGATCTGACGGCTGAAGCCCAAGCACGATTCGCAGCTGGCCAGGTAAGACCATGTTTCCCTGACTCAACCATAGCAGCACCCCAACTGATATAAGATACTGATAGAATTTAGGAGGGACGCGAGGGAGGACTCCACTTTGGCAGCATATCGCCCCAGGGCAGAGGCAGCCCCCACAGGGTTGGACGGAAAGCACATAGAGTGGAGTCAGGGACTGTTGTACAGGGTGACTGAAGGGGCAGGTTGGGGAGTTACACAGATCCCCAAGAGGCAACTAGTAGTGCCTCAGAAGTACCGTTCCGAGCTTCTTAGGATAGTCCATGATGTTCCCCTAGAAGGGTACTTAGGGAAAAGGTGCACATTACACTGCCTAACCAAGACATTTTTCTGGCACGGGGCCCATGATTATGTCCGGCGCTACTGACGCTCCAGTGACACATGCTAGGGGGTCGGGTGGAGGGGTGATCACTCCACGGCTCCACTTCGCCCCATGCGGGGGAACCTTGTAGCCGTGGATACAGTTGGGCCCCTAGCTAAATCTAGTCCCAGAGGTAAGATATACATCCTTACCCCAGTAGATATACCCGGTATCCAGAGGAAGTTGCGCTCACCAATATACATGCTGAGACAGTGGCTGATGCTCTAGTTAAAGGGATAGTAAAGTCCAAATTAAACTTTCATGATTCAAATAGGGCATGCAATTTTAAACAACTTTCTAATTTACTTTTTTCATCAAATTTGCTTTGTTCTTTTGTTATTCTTAGTTGAAAGCTAAAACTAGGTTGTCTCATATGCTAATTTCTAAGCCCTTGAGGGCATAAGTTCATGTGTTTCATATAGATAACACTGTGCTCATGCACAGGAAGTAATTTAAGAGTCAGCACTAATTGCCTGAAATGCAAGTTTTTCAAAAGATCTGAGATAAGGAGGCAGTCAGTATAAGCTTAGATACAAGGTAATTACAAAGGTAAAAAGTATATAACAGTGTTGGTTTGAAACTCAAAAAAAAAGTATATAACAGTGTTGGTTATGCAAAACTGGTGAATTGTAAAAAAGGGATTGCCTTTCTTTTTAAACAATAAAATGTTTATTTATTTTAATGGTATTTACTATCCCTTTAAGGTATTTTCAAGGGTAGGGTTTCCCCGGGAGATAGTGTCAGACCAAGTAATCCAATTTACCATCGAGCTAACTCAGCAGCTCATCTGGATTAAGCCTGTTCGGAGTTCCCCCTACCATCCCCAGATTAACGGCCTCTGAATGGTTCAATGGCACCCTGAAACAGATGCTCAGAACCTTTGTAATCTCTTGCAGGGACTGGAAACGATTCTTGCCCCATCTTCTATTTGCCTATACATAAGTATCCCAGGAATTAACAGGGTTCTCTCTGTCTGAGTTATTGTATGAGAGGAGGGTTAGAGGACCCTTAGATCTACTTAGGGAATACTGGGAGAGGAAGGCAAGTCAGGAAGAAACCCCCATCATCCCATATATGTCTTAGAACTGCGGGACCGTTTGGAGTAGCTGACTGGAGTGGTCCGTAAGAATCTTCAAGCAGCCCAAAACCAGCAGAAGGTCTGGTTTGACAGGGGTGCCCGTAACCATAGCTTCTTGGTGGGGCAGGTGGTCTTGGTCCTCCAGAATACCAGACAGAATAATTTGCAGGCAGCATTGCAGAGTCCCTACACTAAAGTAAAAAATTTCTGCGACACTACTATATAGTTGCATGTTGTTCAGATGAGAGTCCAGAGGACATTCCATGTGAACATGCTACAGAGACTATGTAGATGGGGAAGAGGCAGTAGCGGCAGTATGTGCGGCTGCTCCCAAAGAGGTAGATAGCCCCACTCTACCTAATCTGTTAGAGGAGGCGAGTAGAGCGGGGTCTCTGGAGGTAGTAAGGCTAGGTGAGGATCTAGGAGCTTAGAAATGGGAGCAGATCAACTCCTTACTTTAGGACAGGAGGGATGTGTTTTTGGCCAAGCCAGGATATACTACATTGACAGTCCATTAGGTAGAAACACCAGGGAAGACCCCCTTTCCGGCAACCTGTTTATCGGATCCCTGATGCTGTAAGGAAAGGTATGAGGAGGGAGATAGAGGAAATGTTGGACTTGGGAGTTATTGAACATTCCACCAGTCCATGGGCATCCCCTGTCATACATGTACTGAAACAGGTTTGCTCTACATGGTTTTGTGTCGATTACTGACACCTACATGACAAGACCATTACGAATGCCTACCCCATGCACAGGATAGATTATTATTGGATTGTATGTCCCAGGGACATTTCTTGACAACCATTGATTTATGTAAAAGGTATTGGCAGATTCCCCTACACTCCAAGGCCATCCCCAAGTCTGCATTTATCATCCAGTTTGGTTTATATCAGTTTAAAGTCATGCCTGAAAAATGCCCCAGACACTTTCAACGGATGGTGGATCAATTCCTGGATGGCCTCCAAGACCTAGATGATATTGCCATATTAAGTGCTACCTGGAACAAATCCAGTTGTTCCCCAAGTGCCCTGGTCCTGGCTGGCCCGGATCCATCTAAACGATCTCTAGTCCACACAGATGCCTCCATGTTTGGACTTGGAGCAGTTTTGAGTCAGAATGGGGAGGACGATGGGGAACATCTGGTCGCCTACATCAGTTGAAAGCTCCTGCCATGGCAAGTCAGCTATGTGGCTATAAAAAAAAAAGTTTGGCACTGGTTTTGGCCCTCAAGAAACTGCAGCCTTAGTAATAAGACCGATACTTCACTATGCTCACAGATCACAACCCCCTGGTTTGGCTGAACTGAGTGACTAGGACAACACCAGGCTGTTGCAGTGGAGCTTAGCCCTGCAGCCTTACAATTTTTCCATCCAGTATAGACCTGAGAAACAAAACGGCAATGCCGGATTGTCACGGCAAACTGAAATGAGGATTACGCAGCTTGTTTGAATAATGTTGTGCTTTACAGGAACTCCCTTGATGAACTCCCTTGGTGGTTGTTCTTCCCAGGACAGCCCAAAGCTGATCCATTCAGGATCTTGCTCAGTCTGCCAGACCGTTGGTCAAGGGGGGGCACTGTGACAGTTCGCCAGTAACATATATGGGCCATGTGTAACACAGCGCCATCTATTGGTTGAACTATCCTCATAACATCATATAACACAGCGACAGCGCCTTCTATTGGTTGCAAGTTCACCACTAAAAATGTGTATAGAGAAATGACTAATTTGCATGTATTTGCATAGGGTAAAAATGCAAACAGGTGGCTATTAGTGTTACTGTGTAGAACCAACTGAATCCTCCATCCGGTTGGCAAAGTTATATTTCATTATTATATTGTTTCCTATATGATTTTCTATGTTTATGTTTTATGGAGTGTGTGTCACCAGAAACTTACTGGTTTGTTTGTAGAAGCTAATCCTGGGTAAAATAAAGCATTGGTAGTACTTCCTTTTGGGACAGTTGGTCCTGTTTGGTTCTTTCAAGAATACCATTAGGGGTTTAGGGGTTAATGGGTTAAGTTTAGTAGTTACGATGTGGGGGCTAGAGGTTTAGGGGTTAATAGGTTTATTTAGTGTCGGGCGATGTTGGGGGCGGCAGATTAGGGGTTAATAGGTAGTTTATGGGCGTTAGTGTACTTTGTAACAGTTTAGTTATGAGTTTTGTGAAACATTTTTGTTTTGCAAAATCCATAACTACTGCTCTCAGATGGCGGAACGGATCGTGTCGGTATAGGCTGTAACGCAAGCATTTTAGCTGGACCGCACAACCTGTAATACGACGCTATGGAAAATCCTGCACTCAAACGTAATTTTTTTTTAGTGCAAAATGGACGTTGCGTTACAGGCTAAAATGCTTGCGGTATAGCTATACCGCCGCAACTCGTAATATGCGTTACTGGCCATTCCACGCGCAATGGCCAATTTTTGGGCAGTTTAGCCATACAGCAACACTTCTAATCTAGCCGTATGTTATTTAGCTCTTAAAAAGGGATAGTCTAGTCAAAATTAAACTTTCATGATTCAGATAGAGCATGCAATTTTAAGCAACTTTCTAATTTACTCCTATTATAAATTTTTCTTCGTTAGAAAACCGCCCCATTTTTGGTTCAGCACCTGGGTAGTGCTTGCTGATTGGATGGCTACATTTAGACACCAATCAGCAAGCGCTAGCCAAGAGCTGAACCAAAAATGGGCCAGCTCCTAAGCTTACATTCCAGCTTTTTAAAATAAAGATACCAAGAGAACGAAGAAAAATTGATAATAGGAGCAAATTAGAAAGTTGCTTAAAGGGACACTGAATCCAAAATTTTTCTTTTGTGATTCAGGTAGAGCATGTAATTTTAAGCAATGTTCTAATTTACTCCTATTATCAATTTTTCTTCGTTCTCTTGCTATCTTTATTAGAAAAAGAAGGCATCTAAGCTTTTGTCTTGATTCAGACCTCTAGACAGCACTTTTTTATTGGTGGATTAATTTATCCACCAATCAGTAAGGACAACCCAGGTTGTTCACCAAAAATGGGCCGGCATCTAAACTTACATTCTTGCATTTCAAATAAAGATACCAAGAGAATAAAGAAAATTTGATAATAGGAGTAAATTAGAAAGTTGCTTAAAATTTCATGCTCTAACTGAATCACAAAAGAAAAATTTGGGGTTCAGTGTCCCTTTAAAATTGCATGCTCTATCTGAATCATGAAAGTTTAACTTTGACTAGACTATCCCTTTAAGAATTGAGCAATTTCTAATTCTCTGAATATAAACTGCACCCTGCAAACCTCTCAAGATTAACTCTTTTATATATATATATTTCTACAATTAAATAACAATGCACTCTATATTAACATTAGAGCTGTGGCTAGCCTTGTTGTCTGCCGACTAAAGCCCAGATTGGCTCCTACAAATAAGGCAAATTGTGAGTTTGGCTTTTGATAAATAATTGCAGTAAAAAAAGTAAAATTTTTATGTGAAAGTTCCCGGTTTTTTAAAAAAAAAAAAAACTATTAAAAACAAGGGCACTTTCATATTTTTTATTTTAAAATATACTTACCTTTTCTTCTTAAAGCCGCTCCAGTGCTTCACCAGCCCGTCCCAAGCCTCTTCATACGTCAGCAATGACGATTCCGGCATCTTCCAATCACGGCTCCCCCCCCCCCCGGGTAATCATTGCCTGAGGCAACGCCGTGATTGGAGGAAGCCGGTATCATCATTGCTGGGTAAGTAAACCAGGAAGAAGCAGGCGGGGCATCGTTTCAGAACGGCGATCCGGCGTTTCAGAAGAACAAGGTAAGTATTTTTAAAATATGGTGCTATGTCAATTTTCATAAATGAAAGTGCCCCTGCTTTTAATAGTTTTTTTTAAAAACCGGGCACTTCCACATGAAAATTGACCTTCACTTTAATGTGAGACTTGGCTGATATGTTGTTCTATAGCAACACAAAAGAGATGTGTAATTACAATGTGTTCACTGTCCCTTAAATATTCCTGACAAACTTTTTTCCTCTCAAACACTGTAAAAATGCTTTTAATATTTATGTTGAGTATAAATAAAGCTTGTTTGTTTATAATCAGACAGTTTATTAGTGCACATATGGAGTAACAGTCACGTCAGTATTGTATGGTCATTTCCTGAGCGTTACCTGAGCTATCATTTCCTGGGATCTCCTTAGTCCTAAGTGCTTGGTGAGTCTTCATCATGACGTCCTTGTAAAGCTCCTTGTGTCCCTCTATATACTCCCACTCCTCCATAGAGAAATACACGGCTACATCATCACACTTTATAGGCACCTGAAACACACACACAACTGATTCACTGCTGACACAGGGCCTGGTTCTGTCAAACATTTTTACTGACAGAGTCAGGATAATGTTACTGAGAACATGCAGAGACACAGGCAGAAAGTAGGAACTACATACAGGGCCAGGTGGCTCAGTAATGGGAGTCACTTTGCCCTGATCCTGTTATAATGTCACATTGCCTAGCAGCGCTCACATATCTGCTCAGCCTGTGAATGCTGCTGTGGGGGATAATGTTAATGATAATGTGGAGAAGAGATTTTTTTTTCTGTATTCCTGAATTTCTATAGAACACATTTTCTAGGACTTCCGGTGGGAGGAGCGTGAGACAAGACACGCACGCTCTGAGCTCTGTGTACCGAGCTCTAACGTTACATCTCCCCAGCTCTGAGCTTCTGTTGGCGGTCTGACACGAGAGATCGCCCTGGGAAGAGAAAGCCTAGGCGGAGCAGATAGGAGGTCCCAAGTTACCACCATGGTCGGGTGGTACCGACAATAGCCATACTATTTGACAGCAAAGACCAGCAGAGACGGTCTCTCAGAGGAGATACACTGCAAGCAGCAAGGCTAAAGTGGAATGCTTAAGAGCCGATACAAAGCTGGGAGCCGATATACAGCGGGTAGCTGGTAAAATAGAAGAAAAGCTGAGACACGGCAAAGCTGCAAAGAGTGACACGCTGCGGTGACTGAGGCGGGCAAGTTCGGGAGGTGTCCTGAGCAGGCCGGCCCCCCCCCCCCTAACGGCAAGTGTGGCGCTGTGGTGCAGCGGTAAGCAGCCAAATCTGGAGAGAGAGCTACCAAAGGACTATCGATAAACGCAAGTATAAGCCTGTGCACGGCGCAGAACTCTATATTTCTTTTTTGCTGCCGGGGTCAGTAGAGGTAGCCAGGTACTTGTGGGAGAAAAAAACTTGGAACCATCTCAACAAACTTGCCCTGATAAGAAAGTCCAGAGGACATGTGTTCTAAGAAGGGATAATAATCTCAAAAAAGAAGGGAAAATTGTTTATTGGTGGCCCCAAGTGACGTTAAGCAATATCTTTAAATTATAAGTGGAAAACAGGTTGGCCATAGAGTGTATATTACAGAAGTATCTGAAAACTTCAAGGCCTATAAAGCATATCTGGCAGAAGCTCACAACAACACGGGCATACGTGTATTTCGCTTTTAAGGTTTTTTTTTGAGGCAAGCACATGTGCTGGACATTAGTCGCTGGCCATATGTAACAGAAGGTCATTCTAACATATTAGTAACAAATTTTCTTTTTGTCCGGCAGGCAAATATGTATATATGATCAAAGTTGTTCTTTTCTTAATTTTGAACTTGCAAGTCAGCCCTAAAACATTATATAGGCAGCATTCTAGCAACATACAACTGCGCAGGGTATGAGCTGGCTGAATATTGTTGGTTAATGTATTGCTGAATGTTTGACTGGGTGACCTATTATTTGGAAATAGAATGTATATATAAGCTGGAAAAGATCACTTTAAAATTTGACCTAAGAAGCAGTTTTGGGGCTAAATCTAACAACTGTATTGGAGATATTATGCTTATGTTTAGATACACAACGGATCTGTAATATTAAGGTGACATAATAGTGAAAGACGGCAGGCAAAGGTCCAGAAAGTGCTGCCGGTCCGTTACAACCCCTGAAATACATATACCCATATGTGATAGGTGATACATATAGAGTTGTGAGCATTTATAATTCAAATGCACTATAAGCACAATAACAAACAAAAATTACAATAACAAAAGGGAATACAAAAAAAATATTTTAACTACGCCTGCTAGACTTCAAAATGTCCAGTGAGGGGTATTACAGAATAAATTAAGTAATAAAGGTAATAAAGGTCTTTAGTTTGAAAGAGTAGCTATATAGATAAGCTAAAGGTTTTCATGTAGTCTCTTAACGTAGTGGACCTAAAAGCTGTTTGTTGATTATATTGACTTGAAACTTAGCCACTTGAAAATAGGACTGAGTAATCTACCTAACAAAAGCAAGAGAAAGAAGTAGTATAAGTACTGAAAGTGGAAACCGAAATTAAGAGGTTTAACCAATAGATATTTGAACTTAAAAGAAGCAAGACTTCTTTGATGGTATTGAGGTTCTAGGGACAAGAGATAAAAAATAATTAGTCCTCTTAGAGGCACTTAGCACTGATTGACACTTTTTAATGATTTTTTACACTTGGTATATTATTTGAGTGTGTGCACTGTCTTCACATTCACACCCCCCTTTTTTTTTTTTTCCCTTCCTCTCCTTCTCTCTTCTTCTTTTTGTGTCCTTCTCCAATAGGGAGTCATAATAAATAAGCACGCTTGGATTCTTTCAAGCCGACCACTGAATTTGCACAGAAGTTCTGGGTGTATTTAGAACCCAGAAACTAATGGAAAAATACGTAAAAAATATCAAACCTAGATCCCCAGCCATGCCACCAAGGAAAGACAAAAAATGTAATAAAACAGTACAAGAGGTAATGGTAGAAACAGCATCAGAGTCACATCAGACAGGAGAGAGAGCTGTAGACACACAAATTACGAACAACCAAATAGTCGATCTACTACTCCCACAATTTGAGGTAATTAAAAAGGAACTGTCTGGTCTCACTGTTGAGATCAGGCAATTCTCAAACAGACTGACAGAAGTAGAGACGCGGGTCTCTGAGCTGGAGGATACATATATCCACCAGGAGGAGATCACACGGAAACTTACAGACACTATAAAAACTTTACAGAACAAAGTAGAGGACCTAGAGGACAGGTCAAGAAGAAACAACGTGAGAGTGGTAGGCCTACCTGAAACACCTGAGTATAGTGATCTTTTGCAATTTGCTTCTGTGACACTGCCTCACACCTTAGGTATGACAGCTCAAGGGGGACAATTAGCAGTAGAGAGAGCACACCGTACCGGCCCCAACAGGGCGGGTATGGATACTAAAAATAGACCTAGAATGATCACGATTCGCTATCTTAATTTTCAAGATAAAGTAACAATCATGAGGCAATATAGAAAATGTCACCCACTGATTATAGATGGTAAACAGATATTAGTATTCCAGGATTTTTCGGTAGATACATCTAACAAGAGAAAAGAAATGTCCCCTTATTGTTCAGGATTGATTAAGGCAGGGATGAAAGCGAATCTAAGATATCCTGCGAAAATAATTGCTGAAGAAAAGGAAGGGCAGGTAGTGTTAAACTCCCCAGAAGAAGCAAAGCAATTTTGTATCAAAAATGAGATAACTATCTAGCTCCTCTGGGCTACACATAACAGGTTTAAATGAGACAAGAATGATTATATTGATGGCTAACAGAATAATAAGATTAGTATGGTTAGGGTTTTATTTTAGACTAAGTTGGGTGGGGTTTTCTTTTTTTTTTTTCTTCTCCCTTTTTCTTTCTTCTCTTTTTGCTTTTTTCTTCTCCCCCCTCCCTCCTGTCTCTCTCTACTCAGAAATTAAAATACAGGTGATATGGGAGATAATTTGAAGTGCATTTCATGGAATATTGGAGGTGTAACCTCCCCAATGAAACGCAAAGGTATTTTAAAGACTATCAAAAAATGTAACCCTGATATAATTCTTTTACAAGAACTCCATTTAAGAGAAAATGAAATTCCTAAACTTAAGCCCAAGTGGGTAGCTGAGATAATAGCGACTCCCTGCCTAACAAGGAAAGGCGGCGTCGCCATAATGATAAATAACAGGTTAACTTATAATATAATAAAGACAGAACGAGACATTGAAGGCAGATTTTTAATAGCTCAAATAGAAATAGATTCAAAGAGGTGGACATTTTGCAATGTTTATGGCCCAAACAGCTTTGATAAGGAATTCTGGAATAAACTTAAAGATAAATTAATTCCTTATTTAGACCAGAATTTAATCCTGGCGGGTGATTTCAATATGACCTTATACCCAGAAGTAGACAGATGGAGACAAAAGAAAAGCGCTAGTAAATATAAAAGAGAGGCTAGTTTTTTCAGAGAATTTTGTAAAACCTTAAGAGTCAAGGATATATGGAGAGCCCAACATCCAGACACGAGGGAATATTCCTGTGAGTCTAAAGCGCATAAAAACTTCTCTAGAATTGATATGTTTCTAATAGAAGAAAAAATTTTGCAAATTGATATTGAAACGGAAATTTTAGACTTTATTCTATCGGATCATGCTATTATATCCCTTAAGTTGATATTACGTGTATCAGAGCAGACAAATGTAAACACTTTCAGATTCCCTGGGTATATGGTTAATAACTTAGGCTTTTGTAACTGGCTGACACAAAGATGGCAGGAATATGCTGATTTGAATCAAGGATACAGACACAAACCAGAAATTTTCTGGGAAGCGGGTAAAGCCGTATTGAGAGGGGAAATTAAACAGTATATGATCAGAAAGAAAAAGAAACAGATAGCTAGGGAGGTACAACTAGCGAACCAACTTAAAAACCTATATAGAAAGTATATTTTAATCCCCAATAAGGTATCCTGGGATAAATATGTGAGGGCCAAAGCAGAGAGAGAGCTGTTTTTGAACAATAAATGGGCATTAGAGGATATTAAAAACAGGAATTACTGGCAAGGTATCCAAGGAATATCAGCCAAACATCTGGCCAAAATGAGGGAGGTTAGGAAAAATAAAAACCTATGTACTCTGATAAAAGTTAAAAATAACACTTATACGAAAGCGACTGAAATTCGGGACGCCTTTCATAAATATTATCAAAAACTTTACTCACAAGGGGAAATAGACGTGCAGGCAAAAGAGAAGTTCTGGAAAGAAATCACTTTACCTAAGCTGGATAGAGAGAAAGCAATTCAATTAAATACTGAAATAAGCATTGAGGAAGTCAATATAGCCATTGAAGCAATGAAATCAGGGAAAGCTCCAGGCCCTGATGGAATATCTGCCGAATTTTATAAGATATTGAAACCAGACCTGGCGGGAATTTTGTGTGAAATTTTTAATCTATATTTTGGGCATAACCAAAAACAATCACCATACTTTACGGATTCGATAGTGACCTTGATTCATAAGAAAGGCAAACCAAAAGAAGATATGGGTTCATACAGACCCATATCTCTACTTAATAATGATTATAAGATACTAATGGCTATTATTGCAGATAGGCTTAAGAAAGTAGTTGGGGACATTATCCATCCAGACCAGACGGGATTTATGCCAGGGCGAAATGCCGCCAGAAATATTCGTAGAGTATTATTAACAATTGATCATTACTATAATAAATTACATAAAACAGACAGCAAATGCAAATCAGATTTGGCACTAGTAACTATAGACGCAGAGAAGGCATTTGATTCGATAATTTGGGATCACATGATGACTTCTCTGAAGCAGTTTGGGTTCTTTGGCAATATGGTCAATATAATTGAATTAATATATAAAATGCCCAGATCACAAATCTATGTAAATGGAGCGCTCACGCCGTACATAACACTTCAAAGGGGTACTAGGCAAGGATGCCCGCTATCCCCAATACTTTTTAATATTTCATTAGAACCACTTGCAATTTACTTGAGAAAAGAGATAAGGGGGATTAATTTTGGTAAACAAAAAATAGTCGTATCACTCTATGCAGATGACATCATGCTATTCTTAAGCGATTCAAAGACAGATATCCCAAAAAGTCTAGAAATAATAAACTGTTTTAGTAAATTTACGGGATATAAGATCAACACCCAGAAATCTGAGATTTTATGGCTAAATAAGACTAAAACAAGTTATATTAAACATCCATTTAGAGAAGTGATTACTATAGAATACCTAGGAATTAAGCTAGGAAACAACCCTTATATGTGGTATACCCTGAACTATACGCAGCTTTTTTTAAAGTTGGAAACCGAACTACAAAGATGGAAATTGCTTTTCCTTTCCCTCTCAGCTAAAGTTATGGTAATTAAAGCTATCTTATTTCCGCGTTTAATGTACTTATTACAAAATCTACCACTGTTTATTCCTAAGCAGGATTTACTTAGATATAACAAAGCGTGCGCAAAGTTCTTTTGGGGAAAAGGGAGACCCAGAATAGCGACAGACAGGATAACTATACCCAAAAAATATGGTGGTATGTCTCTACCAAATTTAAGATACTACAATTGGACCACCATGGTAAAATATGCAATAGACTGGTTAACGGAGGCGCAATATATTACATATTATGATATAGAGTCGGAGTTGATAGCCCCCTTTAATCTGAAAGCCGTCCTACACCACTCATATGGAAAATTGCCTGGTAATATCAAACAGTTGTTGACATTTTCAAATATAATTTTGGCATGGCAAAAGTATTGTAAAGTATTGGGGATAGAATATAGAATATCACAATATCTACCCATAATTGGATCACCAGCATTTTCACCAGGCATGCACAATGTAGTATTTAGGGAATGGCAAAACAAGGGAGTTACATATTTTGCGCAGCTGTTAATGGAAGGTACAAACAATATACAACTATTTAGCCAGATCGCGGGTAAGTTTCAGCTCCCTTCAAATAACTTTTTTGCGTTTCTACAAGCTAGAAGCTTTATTACAACATTAATAGCGGAGACAAATCCGGAATGGAGGCTACGAGAAATAGAGGCAGGTGTTAAACGTTATAAGGGGGGGATTAGAGCAATATCCTACTGGTACGAGGCGATATTTATAAAACTGGGGGACAATTACCTGACGGGGATAAGAGATAAATTTAAAAAATACTTTCCTAACATACAAGAGCAGGACATCAAGAAGAGTATAGGAGTAGTTGTAGAGACCACCCCAATAGTTAGCTGGAGGGAAGCTCATTGGAAAATACTGAATAACTACTATCTTAGTCCAGACAGAATTAACAAATGGGCAGCAGAGGGCCTGAGTCTGGGATGCTATAAATGTAATGCGGAAAGGGCGGACCTTTTGCATTGTTTTTGGTCATGTCCCAAGATCAGACAATTCTGGGGAAGAATTAACTATTGGCTCAATAGATACATTCAAATACGGATGGATTTTAATCCAGAGGTTGTCTTTTTATTATACCAAAAACAGATAAGGCCAGGAGATAAACAACTAATTAATACTTCTATTATGGCAGCGCGAAATTTAATTTTAAGAAAATGGAAACTTAAAAAATCCCCAAAGATGGTGGAATTTACAAAGCTGATAAGGACACAAATGACAGCAGAAATATACGACAAAAAACTAGCCTTGGAGCATAATCTCCGAAAATATTTCAATAAATGGCTTAAAATAATTGTAGAATGGCCAATTGAGATACAAAAACAATTTATAGCCCCGCTAAGAAATTCTTTAGCTTTCCAGACTTTGATATGTGAAGAGAAGATACCCTATCAGTGGGGTGAAGTAAGAGAGAGGATGGTGTAGTGTTGGGGACCGGGGGGAGAGGGGAAGAGGGACTAGCTCTAATTTTCCTTTTTTTTTTTTTTTTTTTTTCCTTTCCTTTCTTCTTTCTTTTTTTCTTCTTGTTTTTGTTGTTGGTATGTGCAGCAGGGTAAACTTGAATGTAAAAGGTTTTTTAAGAATTATGTTTAAAAACCCAGCATTGTGTGTAAAGCAGTTTGACTATGAAATGTTAACAAGATAAAAAGCGGCTAGCTTTGTCTGATTTTCTTTTATGTAAAGCATGATAAGAAGCCCTGCGAGGCGCAAAATGACGAACTTGTGTGTTCTTTTTGTTTGTATTACACATTGCTGGATATAAATAAAGTATAAAAAAAAAAAAGAACACATTTTCTAGCCATTAGACCACGGGTTGGAATATGCCCCATACGCCATTGGATAATAATAATAATAATAATAAATATATATATATATATATATATATAATCCAATTAGCACGTGTTCCAGCACTCCAGCTTCTATATGTAGTGAAGCACCTGGGTGAAATCCTCTATGAAATGTAGATAAGAACTAGGAAAGGGAGGGCACTCTCAGGATTTGTGTAATTTACATATAAGCAATAAAAGTCAATTTATTGTTTTTGACAACAACATTAGTAAGTCATAGGTCGACGTTTCGGCTTACGTAGAAGCCTTCATCAAGACAAGTGAAAAACTCTTATCGGCGTCTCACAGCCGCATACAACAACACCGGTAGGATAGAATCCGAAACGTCGACCTATGACTTACTAATCACAAAAGTAGTAAATGAGTACAGCACCTGTTGGTTCCTTAAAGCAGGTTTTAGTTCTGTGTGATGCCCGTGGAGAAAGGGTTACTGCCACCCTTACAGCAACATAGACAAATGGAATCCACAGCACCAATTAGGTAAAAGAAAATACCTTTATTTTCACATTACATGCGACGTTTCGGCCTTCACAGCCTTAATCATGCATACAAAAAACTTCAGCCTCTGTCCACAGTATATAGGCTGATCAATTAAAACATTAATTACA
The DNA here is from genome assembly GCF_027579735.1 of Bombina bombina. NCBI lineage: Eukaryota > Metazoa > Chordata > Amphibia > Anura > Bombinatoridae > Bombina > Bombina bombina. Next base: position 871,311,743 of record NC_069502.1, on the reverse strand, counting down.
AACAGATTTGACAAAATGTTTCACACAGAGCAATTACTCCCTCTAGTGTTAGTCATATTTTACTACATCCTATAAAATTTAACTCTCAAGTTACCAAAAATACAATTACTAGAGGAGTTTCCACTGAATGTACAAGTGTCATTAAAAACAAGAAAATATATAGGAACAAGTCTTACTGCAATCTTATATTTCTATAGTAACACTACTAAAGTATATTACTGACACATTTTACCAATCTTACTGATAAACTTTACCTATGTGTTTAAGTGAACAAGTGACTTTACCTATGTGTTTAACTAAACCAAAACTAACTAAAAAAATTTTTTGAAGAAAATGTTTTTTGTTTTGAATTTTTACTTTGTTACATTTAGAGAAAGACAGAGAAATCTATTTCTCTATTTAACCCTTTAGGGTACATACAATCTAATTTATGGATCCAGTAAGTTTCTTTTTGTTTAAGGATCCTCTCCCTGTCACCCCCTCCTCTTAATGTGCCTACATGGTCAATAATCTGCCACCTAATTTGACTTATGTTGTGGCCTGCCTGGATAAAATGATTAGAAACAGGAGCTTCTTTATTACCACATCTCAAGTTGGACTTATGCTGATTAATTCTTTCCCTGCCTTTTCTAGTCGATTCTCCAATGTAAATAAGAGAACATGGGCATTTAATAAGATAGATTACGTAGGATGTCTCACATGTATAATAACCATTAATTTTATATTTATGCCCTGTTCTTGGATGGGAAAATTCTTTCCCTTTTATCATTGCATGGCAATTAGAGCACCCTAGACAGGGATAAGAACCATAAGATTTCTGACCCATATGGCTTTGTTTAAGACTTTTGGAGGGTCCCAAATCATTTTTAATCAGTGTGTCTCTCAAATTTCTAACCCTCTTAAAGGCCATAATGGGATTATTTTGGAATATCTCCATATCTCTATTACAATTTTTAATAATATTCCAATGCTTTCTTATGATTTTAGTAACTTCAGTACTGTATGAATTATATTGTGAAGTAAATACCATCCTCCTACTTTTATTTTTACCATTTTTATTATTATCTTTAGGGGCATTATTATCCCTGTACATTTTCTTCTCTCTCTGAAGCCTTGAGATCTCTTCCTTAATGAGGTTTTCAGGATAACCTCTGCTAACAAATCTGTTGCCCATTTCCATCATTCTGGTAGATAATATTTCTTCATCCTTCACTATTCTACAGACCCTAAGGAGTTGACTCCTAGGGAGTGAGTCTTTTAACCTAGTTGGATGGAAACTATCATAGGCAAGCATAGTATTCCTATCAGTGGATTTTCTAAAAAGATCTGTTTTAAGGGTCCCATTATCTTTATAAACCCTAGTGTCTAAGAATTCCACTGAAACCTCACTATGTATAAGGGTAAATTCTATCCCTGGGATAGCGGAGTTTAAGTCACATACAAAGGATTCTAGGGATCCAACGTCACCCCACCACACGCCAAACACGTCATCTATAAAACGCCACCAGGCTGCACCATATTCCAAGAACATCTTATTAGTATATACAAAATTCTCTTCAAAGCTGTTCATGAACAGGTTGGCGTATGCTGGGGCAACGTTGGATCCCATTGCAGTCCCCCTGACCTGTACATACCAGTTGTCTCGAAATAAAAAATAGTTCCAGTACAGGATAAGAGTTAATAAATCACAAATAAATTCTATTTGAGGAGAATTATATGTACCAGTACCACTTAAAAGTTTCCTAATAACTCCTATACCTGTCTCATGCTTAATGGCAGTATAAAGACTTTTTACATCAAGTGTGAAGAGTATATATTTCTTACTGGGTAGATGTAAACTGTATAATTTATCAAGGAAATCACTAGTATCTTTGATGTAGGCCGACATTTTAATTACTTCATGTTGTAAAATTTTATCAAGGAAAATGGCTATGTTAGTGAAGATAGAATCTACACTGGAGACTATGGGCCTCCCTGGGGGGCATTTAGCATTTTTATGCACTTTTGGCACAGTATAGAATATGGGTGTCCTAGGATGTTCTTTGTACAAATAATCAGATAATTTAGTATCAATAATATCATTCTTAACTGCCTTGGCAAGTATGTGTTTAATTTCCTTTTGTATTTTAAATACTGGATCCCCTGCAAGTGGATGATATGTAGTATTATCTTGTAATTGTGACAGTATTTCCTCTACATAATATTGTTTATCAAGAACAATGGTGATTATTTGTACAAAGAACATCCTAGGACACCCATATTCTATACTGTGCCAAAAGTGCATAAAAATGCTAAATGCCCCCCAGGGAGGCCCATAGTCTCCAGTGTAGATTCTATCTTCACTAACATAGCCATTTTCCTTGATAAAATTTTACAACATGAAGTAATTAAAATGTCGGCCTACATCAAAGATACTAGTGATTTCCTTGATAAATTATACAGTTTACATCTACCCAGTAAGAAATATATACTCTTCACACTTGATGTAAAAAGTCTTTATACTGCCATTAAGCATGAGACAGGTATAGGAGTTATTAGGAAACTTTTAAGTGGTACTGGTACATATAATTCTCCTCAAATAGAATTTATTTGTGATTTATTAACTCTTATCCTGTACTGGAACTATTTTTTATTTCGAGACAACTGGTATGTACAGGTCAGGGGGACTGCAATGGGATCCAACGTTGCCCCAGCATACGCCAACCTGTTCATGAACAGCTTTGAAGAGAATTTTGTATATACTAATAAGATGTTCTTGGAATATGGTGCAGCCTGGTGGCGTTTTATAGATGACGTGTTTGGCGTGTGGTGGGGTGACGTTGGATCCCTAGAATCCTTTGTATGTGACTTAAACTCCGCTATCCCAGGGATAGAATTTACCCTTATACATAGTGAGGTTTCAGTGGAATTCTTAGACACTAGGGTTTATAAAGATAATGGGACCCTTAAAACAGATCTTTTTAGAAAATCCACTGATAGGAATACTATGCTTGCCTATGATAGTTTCCATCCAACTAGGTTAAAAGACTCACTCCCTAGGAGTCAACTGATTAGGGTCTGTAGAATAGTGAAGGATGAAGAAATATTATCTACCAGAATGATGGAAATGGGCAACAGATTTGTTAGCAGAGGTTATCCTGAAAACCTCATTAAGGAAGAGATCTCAAGGCTTCAGAGAGAGAAGAAAATGTACAGGGATAATAATGCCCCTAAAGATAATAATAAAAATGGTAAAAATAAAAGTAGGAGGATGGTATTTACTTCACAATATAATTCATACAGTACTGAAGTTACTAAAATCATAAGAAAGCATTGGAATATTATTAAAAATTGTAATAGAGATATGGAGATATTCCAAAATAATCCCATTATGGCCTTTAAGAGGGTTAGAAATTTGAGAGACACACTGATTAAAAATGATTTGGGACCCTCCAAAAGTCTTAAACAAAGCCATATGGGTCAGAAATCTTATGGTTCTTATCCCTGTCTAGGGTGCTCTAATTGCCATGCAATGATAAAAGGGAAAGAATTTTCCCATCCAAGAACAGGGCAAAAAAAAGAAACTTACTGGATCCATAAATTAGATTGTATGTACCCTAAAGGGTTAAATAGAGAAATAGATTTCTCTGTCTTTCTCTAAATGTAACAAAGTAAAAATTCAAAACAAAAAACATTTTCTTCAAAAAAATTTTTTAGTTAGTTTTGGTTTAGTTAAACACATAGGTAAAGTCACTTGTTCACTTAAACACATAGGTAAAGTTTATCAGTAAGATTGGTAAAATGTGTCAGTAATATACTTTAGTAGTGTTACTATAGAAATATAAGATTGCAGTAAGACTTGTTCCTATATATTTTCTTGTTTTTAATGACACTTGTACATTCAGTGGAAACTCCTCTAGTAATTGTATTTTTGGTAACTTGAGAGTTAAATTTTATAGGATGTAGTAAAATATGACTAACACTAGAGGGAGTAATTGCTCTGTGTGAAACATTTTGTCAAATCTGTTTGTAATTAATGTTTTAATTGATCAGCCTATATACTGTGGACAGAGGCTGAAGTTTTTTGTATGCATGATTAAGGCTGTGAAGGCCGAAACGTCGCATGTAATGTGAAAATAAAGGTATTTTCTTTTACCTAATTGGTGCTGTGGATTCCATTTGTCTATGACTTACTAATGTTGTTGTCAAAAACAATAAATTGACTTGTATTGCTTATATGCAAATTACACAAATCCTGAGAGTGCCCTCCCTTTCCTAGTTCATATATATATATATATATATATATATATATATATATATATATATATATATATATATATATATATATATATATATATATATATATATATATATAGATATATATATAGATATATATACATACATATACATATATATATATATAATCTTGTTTGTTGTTCTTAGGTAAATTAGTGCATTCTGTACTAGTGTGAAGTGATACCATCACAAACTCTACTGTATCCTCATTACGTTAACTAAACTGCCAGAGCCCCAATTACAATAAACCCCACCACAAAATGTCAGATTCCCGGTGCATTATAATGTAAATAGACAAATATAAATATCTTAGGCTCTGCAATAAAAGATAAAACAAAACAATGCACCAAGTCACAGGGACACACAGCTGTTATTATGACATATTTCATCAGCTCTCACCTCCTCTGTCAGCAGGTACACGATCTGCAGGGTGTGGGTCAGTATCCTCTCTGTTGTCATCTTGTCCCCGGTCATGTGACTCACTGTCAGTGAGTTAGTCACACGCTGCAAGAGTGAAACATAAAAACAGCACTGACCACTCTCACATTACGTGTGTATCCTGTTATTTTCCATCTCATCATGGTGACATTCTGAGAATGTGTGTAAAATGCCATTGGTGAGTTTGACAGTAGCCAACACAATGTTACTGCTAAATACCATCCTTGTTAACAGAACATTAACATTCAAGATTCAGATAGGAGAGGCAATTTCAAACAACTTTCTAATTTACTTCTAAATTTGCTTTCTTTTCTTGGTGCTAATTGGTGACATTACTGATATGCCTCTTATCATTGGCTCAGTCGAGGTGTTCAGCTAGCTCCATGTAGTGCATTGCTGCTTCTTCAACAAAGGATATAAAGAAAATGAAGCAAAATTGATAGTAGAAGCTCTATATGAATCATGAAAGAAAAATTGTGGGTTTCACATCTCTTTAGGTGCCTATTTTCAAAATGTCTGTGCACACAATAAATGTTATACATGCACAGCATATGTATCAGCAATTAACCCCCTGCACCATATAGACCTAGATACTACCTCATAGAGTTCTTTGCCCAGTGTACTGTGTTGACATAGTAGCTACGTCCCACATGTTGGCACATGATGTGGTCCTTGCTGCCAGCTTTGACAGTGTAGACTGAAGCTGGGGGCAGAAGGCCTCTGTCTACATATGGTAAGGGAGTGCTGATCGTGCTCCCTTACCATATGAAGCTAGATTGGCGATTGTTACAGAGTGACACTAACTATCTGTAACAATCCTCCGTTGCTGCAGAGTTGTAGCGGTGGGAGGGAAGTGGATGGGCGGCCCAGTGGAGGAGTAGGGAGGGGAGATGTTTCCTACACTAAAAAAAAAATATTTTGAAGGGATAGTGTCCTACACTACAGAGGGGGATGGGGGAAAAATGATCTTGGAAGGAGGTTGAGGGGTCCCCTACACTACAAAAAAAAGATTTAATAGATATAAAATAAAAAATATATATAATAAGTATAATTTATTACTGGCAGGGGGTAGGAGGTGTCAGGTGCTGTGCGAAGCTGCAATTAGCTGCCTTTTAGTTTTCAAAAACCAATGACAAAGTCACGCATGTCTGCTGTTTCTGAACAAAGGGGACCCCAGAGAAGCTTTTATAACTTTTTGTCTTATGACTACAGTGGTTGTGTGCAAATAATTTCAATGAAAAACCAAGGTTAGTGAAAAAAAATAACTCCCCCCCCCCCCCATATGTTCGTATTTAGTGCATCAAATATACCAAAATGGGCCTAGATCAATACTTTGGGGGTTGTCTATTTTAAAAATATATATAGTTTTCATAGGTAAATAAATAAAAAAAAAGCTCTATTTCTGTTTAAACTGAGTGATAGCATAAGTGCTAAAAATTCTTCTGTATTTTTAGCAAGTTTGTCTATGAAATTCCTGATAGTGAACATACATTTTTAAACAACTGTCCAGTTTATTTCTATTATCAATTTTGCTTAGTTTATTTGGTACCCTTTGCTGAAGAAGGAGCAATGCACTCGAGGGGCAATAGGCATATAATGTGCAGCCACCAAAAAAAATACAAGGGAAATAAGCAAATTAGATAATAGAAATAAAAGTGAAAGGTGTTTAAAATTGCAGGCTCTATCTGAATTATGAAGGAAAAAAATTGGGGTTTCATGTCCCTTTAAAGGACCAGTCAACACTGTAGATTTGCATAATCAACAAATGCATGATAAGAAGACAATGCAATATCACTTAGTCTGAACTTCAAATAACTAGTAGATTTTTGTTAAATCAATTGCAAAGTTATGTATATTTCCACTCCCCCTGTATCATGTGGCAGCCATCAGCCAATCACAAATGCATATACGTATATGCAGTGAATTCTTGCACATGCTCAGTAGGAGTTGGTGACTCAAAAAGTGTAAATATAAAAATACTGTGCACATTTTGTTAATGGAAGTAAATTGGAAAGTTGTTTAAAATTGCATGCTCTATCTGAATCATGAAGTTTAATTTTGACTTGTGTGTCCCTTTAAGTGCCACATTACAAAATATCTGTGAACACAATAAATGTTATATACGCACAGTACTTATAGAAGTAACTTAGTGGTGCATTGTAAAAGTTTGAACATACTGTACAATTAACACATTATAAAAGGTCTGTGTACACAAAAAATATGTTTATTTATGATACTGGCAAATTATTAGAGCAAGTTTTTCACTAAAATGGCCCTTTATTGTGATTGTAAAGTTACATGATTTAACCCCTTAGTGACCAGACCACTTTTCCATTTGTTGACCGTCTGGGACCAAGGCTATTTTTGCATTTCTGCAGTGTTTGTTTTTAGCTGTAATTTTGCTCTTACTCATTTACTGTACCCACACATTATATACCGTTTTTCTCGCCATTGAATGGACTTTCTAAAGATACCATTATTTTCATTATATCTTATAATTTGCTATAAAAAAATATATAAAATATGATGAAAAAATGGAAAAAAAAACAACACACTTTTTCTAACTTTGACCCCCAAAATCTGTTACACATCAACAACCAACAAAAAAACTCCTATGCTAAATAGTTTCTAAATTTTGTTCTCAGTTTAGAAATACCCAATGTTTACACGTTCTTTGTCATTTTTGTAAGTTATAGGGCAATAAGTACAAGTAGAACTTTGCTATTTCCAAACCATTTTTTTTTCCTCAAAATTAGCGATAGTTACATTGTAACACTGATATCTGTCAGGAATCCCTGAATAACCCTTCACATGCATATATTTTTTTTTAGTAGGCAACCCAAAGTATTCATCTAGGCCCATTTTGGTATATTTCATGCCACCATTTCACTGCCAAATGCGATCAAATTAAAAAAAAAACTTCACTTTTTCACAAACTTTAGGTCTCTCGCTGAAATTATTTACAAACAGCTTGTGCAATTATGGCATAAATGGTTGTAAATGCTACTCTTGGATCCCCTTTGTTCAGGAATAGCAGACATGTATGGCTTTGGTATTGCTTTATGGTAATTAGAAGGCCGCTAAATGCCGCTGCGCACCACACTTGTATTATGCCCATCAGTGACAGGGTTAATTAGGTAGCTTGAAGGGTTAATTTTAGCTTTAGTGTAGAGATCAGCCTCCCACCTGACACATCCCACCCCTTGATCCCCCCCCAAACAGTTCTTATCCCTCCTCCACCCCACAATTGCCCCCGCCATCTTAAAGGGACACTGTACCCAATTTTTTTCTTTTGCAATTCAGAAAGAGCATGCAATTTTAAGCAACTTTCTAATTTACTCCTATTATCAATTTTTCTTCGTTCTCTTGCTATCATTATTTGAAAAAGAAGGCATCTAAGCTTTTTTTTTGGTTTCAGTAGTCTGGACAGCACTTTTTTATTGGTGGATGGATTTATCCACCAATCAGCCAGTCACCAAAAATGGGCCGGCATCTAAACTTACATTCTTGCATTTCAAATAAAGATACCAAGAGAATGAAGAAAATTTGATAATAGGAGTGAATTAAAAAGTTGCTTAAAATGTCATGCTCAATCTGAATCACAAAAGAAAAATTTTGGGTACAGTGTCCCTTTAAGTACTGGCAGAAAGTCTGCCAGTACTAAAATAAAAGGCTTTTTTTTTTTTTTTTTTAAATAAAATATATATTCTGCTGTGAAGGATCCCCCCTTTTTTCAACCATTTTGGGTACTGGCAGCTGTCTGCCAGTACCCACTTTGCATTTAAAATGTGTTTTTCTAAAATAAACCACTATTTTTCTGTAGTGTAGCTGCCCCCCTCCAAACCCTACTCCCTCCCCCTCCCAGACCTATTTTAAAAAATTATTTCCCCCCTCCTCTTCCACCCACAACCACCACCACCCACCATCCTCTCCCACCACTTCAGAATTTAAAACTGAACGATCGCGGGTGCACGCATGCACGCGTACGTGCACTCCCCCCACGCGCGCTCCTGCGCACATCCAACAATCATTTCCGACTGCTGGCCGGAAAATTGCCAGCGATGGGCCACCCACCCGCCTCCCTGCAGCTGCTCCCACCCACCAACGATCGGCACCATCGCTGGCCAATGCAGAGAGGGCCATAAAGTTGCTCTCTCTGCATCGGTGTGCCAAAAAAGGTATTGTAAAAGCTGCTGGAATCGATCAGGATCGCTTCCAGAGCTTCAAACCCAAGAGGACGTGCCAGGCACGTCCTTGGTTGTTAAGTGACCTCCTATGGAGGACGTGCCTGGCACGTCCTTGGTCATTAAGGGGTTAAAGCCCAGTATTTAAAAATACACTTTAAGTCATTAATCTTTACAATTACGCTTTTTAAAAATATTTACCTTTTTGTTACTGTAAACACACAGACGATCCTCTGACGGCATCGCCTGAAGTATTGAACAGATCGATGATGAATCCGGCTTCTTCCAATCGTTGTGTGCCCCATTTGACGTCCAGCTTGTGAGGCACACAACGATTGGAGGAAGCCAGATTTGTCATTGATCTGCTAAGTACTGAAGGAGATGCTTTTATGACTTAAAGTGCCCATGTTTTTAAAGTATTTTTAAATACTGGGCTTTAAATCATTCAATTTTACAATCACTTTAAGTGCAACAATGCAAAATTTCTGGACACAATACTCGTTTTATAGCCGCATATTATACATCAGAAATTAAATGCTGTGTTGCAAATGGTCTGCGTACACCACTGGTTTTCAAACCTGTCCTCAAGCCTCTCTAACAGTCCAGGTTTTCACGATTACCTTGGAAGAGAATTATTTCACCTGTGCTCCAAATCAGATATCTTTAAAATGTGGCCTGTTTGGGAGGTCTGAGGACAGGTTTGAAAATGAATGGTGTGCACAATAGATGTTTTATAAATGCTGAAGGCAAAATAAAGAGTGATTTATTGCAGTCCTCTGTATGGGTGAATTTCTACAACAGAACAACTCTTCACTTTTGTAGTTGCTCAAGCACCTTAAAGGGACATGAAATATTGACAGAGTAGGTCATTTTAAACAACTTTCCAACTTACGATTATTATTTAAGGTGCTTCTTTCTCTAGCTATCCTTTGTTGGAACAAATACCTAGGTAAGCTCAAGAGCAGCAAAATTGGTGGCTTCAAATATATGCCTCATTGGATTACTTGATGTGTAACAGCTAGCTCCCAGTAGTGCTGCTCCTTCAACAAAAGATACCAAAAAGACAAAGCAAAATTGATAATAAGACGTAAAGTAGAAAGTTGTTAAATATTTTATGCTCTGTGAATCATGAAAGAAACCCCAGTTCTTTCTTTACCTCTGAGCATCTGTCACCTCTTGTTGCTAAGCAACTAATACACATATGCACTGCAGAAGGTTACCGTGGTGTCATTACAATATTTTCTCACCTCCCCCGTCAGCAGGTAGAGAATCTCCAGGATGTGATACAGTATCTGCTCAGGCAGCTTCTTCTTCATCTTGTTCATGGTCAGTTAGATTGTGTAACACTGAGACCTGCAACAGTGGTACATACATGACAGAAAATTCACATATGGGAATAAAGGCTGTAGAAACAAAAACACATATGCACCCACACAACTATCCCTATATCTGTATTGAGATATACACAGTAGCAGACCTACTCAACATGGGGCCCTGGTGCAAAGGCTACTCAGTAAGTTAGTATGTAATAGTAATTATATACATGCTGCTCTGTAAAATTATTTTGAGGATGGATAGATGGACCTGCAACCTATACATATATACATACACACACACAGGTAGCCCTCAGTTTACGCCGGACGTTAGGTTCCAGAAGGAATGGTTGTAAATCAAAACCGTTGTAAATTGAAACCCAGTTTATAATGTAAGTAAATGGGAAGTAAGGGAGATAAGTTCCAGGCCCCTCTCAAAATTGTCATAAAGTAACACCTAATACATTATTTTTAAAGCTTTAAAATTAAGACTTTAAATGCTAAACATCATAAACCTAATAAAATAATCACACAACACAGAATATATAATTAAACTAAGTTAAATGAACAAAAACATTTGCTAAACAGCATTATAAACCTAATAAAACAATCACACAACACAGACTTCACTTGCATTTTACAGCAAACAGTTCTTTCTATACATTCCAATCTCGACTGATTTATAGACAGGAAGGTCTTGTTCCTTTGAAATCTGCTTGATAGCTCAGGTCTGGTTAAACTGATTCATTTTAGCTTGCTTGGCTTTGCTGCAACACAAGCGGACAGCTCCATCTACTGGCTATTTTAATAAATGCACTGCTTCTCAATGCTTTTCATGACTGGAAAAAAAGGTTGTTATTCTGAAACGGTGTAAACTGAACCGTTGTAAAACGAGGGCCACCTTTATATAAATACACACACTAGATAGGTATACAAACACATACACATCTATATAGATATAACAAACTCGACCCTGAAACAAAAATAAACCTGTATACCCACACAAACATCTACACATTACTTATTCCTTCACATATACACATCACATAAACATACATATACAAATATACCTACTTCTACAACACCAGACACATGCTAAACTGATGATTAATCGTATTTTGTTTTCACCCCAGTTAAAATGAGGAAAAAGAGGGGTGAGAGGGGAGTCTGAGGCTGTGTATGAGTGAATGAGAGGGGGTTCAGAGAGTGAGCAGAGGCTGTGTGTTAGATAGGGAGTTAGGCTGGCAGGGGAAGGGTCATATAAAAAAATGCAAAAGCACAAGTATCTTAGACACAGCTAGTAAATATTTTAGAAAGGTTCTTGCTGCTTCATGCGCACACAGCCAACTATTCAGTACTTTATATAAAAAATATATATTATTATAAAGAGCTTCCGTCTGCCGAGCACACACAACAACCTACTGTAAATACAGATACCCTCTGCCTTTATAGAGATGATCTTCCTGATACACACTGCAGTGTTTTATATAGAGATATTTAGAGATACACTGACACGAACATGCAACTATACTTACAACCTATAAGTATAGGTTGTGGTAGTTTATTACAAGAAACCAAAATATTGAGAGCTGAAACCGTAGCAGCTTGTTCCTAATCAGCTAAAGGACGGGAACCGCCGCAGAAGGCACGTGATTCCAGCGAGCAAATGGTAAAAACGAGCTAACGGAAGTTTTTTTTTTTTTTTTTGTGTCCCGCCCAACTACTTCCTATAGTTCGAGCTTGCTAGTAATTTCACGTGACTTTTAATGACACAGGTCTTTTAGCTGGGCGGGATCTGTCCGCTATTGTCTTAGTGTTCAACGATTTCACAAAGGTAAACATGAATAAAGCCACATTTTTATAATAGTATACACCTGTACTACAGGAGGTTTGTGTATGTTGTTATGAGGCAGCAGGAACTTGTATGTGTTTCTCTCAGTTTCAGAGGGAGCCTCTCTATTAAATTATCGTAATGTATCAAAGTACCTGGAGAGTGGGCTGTGCTTAATTGGAATAGAGGGGACCTCTCTATTTTATTATATATCCATCTATATAGGGTACTGGGCATTGTGCTGTGTGTGGGGCAGAGGGGACCTCTCTATTATATATAGCTGTATATACAGTACTGCACATGGTACTAACCTCTGCATTTAAAATGTGTGGTAAGACATTTGGAGCCACTATACATATATATATATATATATATATATATATATATATATAAAATTGCAGAGGTGAACGGCACTCACGAGTATGTCAGCTACCTGGTGCTCACACTAGGGAGAGACAAACAGTAAAGCAGTTATGGATCCCACGGACGGACTCCGTGTTGCAGCAAGGACCCAAGAAAAGCAGGCACACAGGTTTTTTCATAAACACTCCGGTTTATTTGCAAAGTTGATTACCAAACGTTTCGGCTCACACACGAGCCTTTGTCACATTTGGTTTTGTACACCATTGACAAAGGCTCGTGTGTGAGCCGAAACGTTTGGTAATCAACTTTGCAAATAAACCGGAGTGTTTATGAAAAAACCTGTGTGCCTGCTTTTCTTGGGTCCTTGCTGCAACACGGAGTCCGTCCGTGGGATCCATAACTGCTTTACTATATATATATATATATATATATATATATATATATATATATATATATATATATATAGTGCTATAGTAGGTGGTGGAGCAAATTAAGCAGAAGGAATCTCTGCAGGTTTAAAATTTTTAATCAAAAGTTTCCAATTTGTTTAATCAGATCCGGAATATGTATTGTTACTGCAGATTATGTATTTATTGTTTGATAATCACTTTTTATATTGTCTTTCTCTCTCTCTGTCTCTCTCCTCCTTGTTTGTCAGTAAAGGAGAAACATTATAAGAATATCTGAGAATATCAGTTGCAGAACAAGACAATGTCTGACACCACTGAGAACCAAACCTCAGACCTTCCTGATGCACACGGAGGTAAGCAGGACGTCACATGCATGTCACCTGGTGTTGTCATCAGTAGGGGATAATATTTACAGTAACCAAACCTCAGACCTTCCTGATGCACACGGAGGTAAGCAGGACATCACATGCATGTCACCTGGTGTTGTCATCAGTAGGGGATAATATTTACAGTAACCAAACCTCAGACCTTCCTGATGCACACGGAGGTAAGCAGGACGTCACATGCATGTCACCTGGTGTTGTCATCAGTAGGGGATAATATTTACAATAAACAAACCTCAGACCTTCCTGATGCACACGGAGGTAAGCAGGACGTCACATGCATGTCACCTGGTGTTGTCATCAGTAGGGGATAATATTTATTGTAACCAAACCTCAGACCTTCCTGATGCACATGGAGGTAAGCAGGACATCACATGCATGTCACCTGGTGTTGTCATCAGTAGGGGATAATATTTACAGTAACCAAACCTCAGACCTTCCTGATGCACACGGAGGTAAGCAGGACGTCACATGCATGTCACCTGGTGTTGTCATCAGTAGGGGATAATATTTACAATAAACAAACCTCAGACCTTCCTGATGCACACGGAGGTAAGCAGGACGTCACATGCATGTCACCTGGTGTTGTCATCAGTAGGGGATAATATTTACAGTAACCAAACCTCAGACCTTCCTGATGCACACGGAGGTAAGCAGGACGTCACATGCATGTCACCTGGTGTTGTCATCAGTAGGGGATAATATTTACAATAAACAAACCTCAGACCTTCCTGATGCACACGGAGGTAAGCAGGACGTCACGTGCATGTCACCTGGTGTTGTCATCAGTAGGGGATGATATTTACAGTAACCAAACCTCAGACCTTCCTGATGCACACGGAGGTAAGCAGGACGTCACATGCATGTCACCTGGTGTTGTCATCAGTAGGGGATAATATTTACAGTAACCATACCTCAGACCTTCCTGATGCACACGGAGGTAAGCAGGACGTCACGTGCATGTCACCTGGTGTTGTCATCAGTAGGGGATAATATTTACAGTAACCAAACCTCAGACCTTCCTGATGCACACAGAGGTAAGCAGGACGTCACGTGCATGTCACCTGGTGTTGTCATCAGTAGGGGATGATATTTACAATAAACAAACCTCAGAGCTTCCTGATGCACACGGAGGTAAGCAGGACGTCACATGCATGTCACCTGGTGTTGTCATCAGTAGGGGATAATATTTACAATAAACAAACCTCAGACCTTCCTGATGCACACGGAGGTAAGCAGGACGTCACGTGCATGTCAACTGGTGTTGTCATCAGTAGGGGATGATATTTACAATAAACAAACCTCAGAGCTTCCTGATGCACACGGAGGTAAGCAGGACGTCACATGCATGTCACCTGGTGTTGTCATCAGTAGGGGATAATATTTATTGTAACCAAACCTCAGACCTTCCTGATGCACATGGAGGTAAGCAGGACGTCACGTGCATGTCACCTGGTGTTGTCATCAGTAGGGGATAATATTTATTGTAACCAAACCTCAGACCTTCCTGATGCACATGGAGGTAAGCAGGACGTCACGTGCATGTCACCTGGTGTTGTCATCAGTAGGGGATGATATTTACAATAAAAGAACCTCAGTGATCTGATCACCTTAAAGGGATACAACGGTTAGTAGTGTGCTGAGGCTGTACAGAAGCAGCATTTAAAAACATTTAACCTTGTTTATAACTTAAAGGACCACTGTAAATTCAACTTATTGTGTTTTTTGTTGTTGTTTTTTTTAAACCTTTATAAACATATTTGTCATAGGATGTCTTTATGTCTTTCCTATCTGATCGCTGCAATCCGATTTATAAAAAAAATATTTCCAAACCCACTCCGTGGGTAGCTGACGCTCCTAGCCAATCCGGTGTGCAAACCGCAGTTTGAAGATGGTAGCCAAAATTTCAATTGCGCATGTGCGAGATTGCGCAACGTCATATACAACAATGGCATTGATTGCTATTGACAATGCGCATGCGTTATTCCCTATGATGTCCTGGAAATTGCGGTGTCAGTAAGACACAATGCGCAAGTGCTATTTTGGCCTGGTTTTGTGCGCATGCGATTGTCTACAAATTTATTATTATATTACATTCAAAAGCGGCGAAAATGATTGGTTGATTGTTATATACACGTAGGGGCTAAAAAGTGGGATGGATTAGATGATGTTATAGACGAAAATTTAAAAACGGATTTAAAAGTTTGAGGCTTCGTTTTGAAAGAGTTTGAGGTTGGTAATTTTTATTTCATCAAAGTAATTTGAAATGTGTTTTAATAAAAGAAAAAGATTAAAGTTTGTAATCCTTTAATCGGCACCACATGCACATGCTCAGTATCAGTATGTGTTTAAACAAATATTTAAGTAAAAATTTAAACTTTTATAGTTCAGGTAGAGGATATTAAGAAACGTTTAAATTCACATGTTCTCCTGGTATCCTTTGTTGAAAAACATATGTACATATCCTCAGTACCAACAATGCACTACTGGAAGCTAGCTGGTGATTGGTGGCTAGTGTGCTCTATATATGACAGCAGTGCTTGTCATGAGAACATATTGAGGTAGGCAGAAGAGAATGCTCTATAAATAGCAGCAGTGCTTGTCATGAGAGCATACTGATGTAGGCTCAGGAGTGTGATCTATATATGCAGCAGTGCTTGTCATGAGAACATATTGAGGTAGGCAGAAGAGAATGCTCTATAAATAGCAGCAGTGCTTGTCATGAGAGCATACTGATGTAGGCTCAGGAGTGTGATCTATATATGCAGCAGTGCTTGTCATGAGAACATATTGAGGTAGGCACAAGAGAATGCTCTATATATGGCAACAGTGCTTGTCATGAGAGCATACTAAGGTAGGCTCAGGAGTGTAACTATACACACACAAACACACGTACTTCCCCCTAAATATAATTGGCTCCTAGATTTTGAATATATTTCTCGAGCACTGTTATACCCTGTATCAGATAACTTTCCTGCTGTAATTACAGGACATCTAGCGGAAAACTCGGGCACTGGGCTATTAAATGTGAAGGAAGAGGATGAGACAGATGACAGGAATAGTCATCAGACTGAAATACATTGGTCCCTCCCTGCCGGTGAGTAGTAATACGTGAGAGTCTGCCGGGGCTGTGCACACAGTTACTTACTGCTCTCCCTTGTAGTTTACTGTCTGGGTTATAAGTGCAGATAACAAAATGAGTTTAACCCTTGTTTAGTTCATGTTGTATTTTTTTTATTTTTTTTTTATTGAGGTTTGATATGCAATAGCAGATGAGCAATACTTCAAATAGTGTGTTGGTACAGAAAGAAAAATCATATCCATTGTCTTAATAAAAATATTACACAATCATACCTGTTACATCACAGGATAATTTGAAATAAATAGATAATGAACCTCACATTTTCAAAATACAAATAAGAATAACAGTGATGTCATCTTTTTCTTTGTTTTGTAAGGATTTGAAATAAATCTCACATGACAAATATATGTACTATAGTGTAAAAGGATATACTAAATAAATGATAAGCTCAGAAGTTGAGCAACCATATACACATAAAAAAATACCCTGTTGCTTTAAATTAAGAGTTAACATGAACTAGTATATCTTGTATGAGAATGTACATTTTATATTATCCTAATAAACCCAAATATATGGTAACCATATATAAATAAAAAAGAATGTACATCAATTGGGATATCTAATATAGATCTTAAGTGTCTTCACTGTAAATAAATAATTTGTTTACAATATTAGTTCTGGATAATAAAGGTATTGGATTAACTGTACGCTTATGATCATATTATTGGTTCAATATAGTAGTAGGTAATATAAATGTTAAGATCTTGAAAAATAAAATAAAAAAATAAATAAATAATAAAATAGGGACCTGTTGCAACACCTTCAACTTATTAGGCGGTGTAAATTGAGAAAGGAAAAAACATGAGAGGATGCATATGATCAGCAGCAAGAAACCAAGACTATCAAAATATACAAGTGTGTATATATATATATATATATATATATATATATATATATATATATATATATATATATATATATATATATATACACACATATGTGTAGGGTAAGTATATATGAATCTAAGAGACATAGTCTAATGTACACTGCACTGAACCCGGTGCCGTCCAGGGCCCTCAGGCCGACACCAGACCCTAGCAAAGACAAACAAAAGTAAATAAAAGACTTATTTAAATACTTAAAACCCCTTACTAGAGCTGTATTGCAGCTGAATATGATAATCCCTACTCACACCATGTCTTCCCAATGCTACTAAATTAATGGCATAATTTCAATCACTGCTGCAACAGGACATAAAATATAGAATATATATATATATATATATATGTATATAAATATTAAGTGCAGTATGTTTTGAGGTAATCCGCAAATATATCCTCTGGGGGAAAATTACATACCCAGAGTACTTTAAAGGATGGGGGTAAAATAGTGTGGGGCCAGCTGGGCAAATATTTGAAGGTTGTGATAGAGGTATATACAATTTTTAGTAATAGCTTGGGTACTATCTATAGAAATGTGACATACTAGCCATAACCTTAGCCCTAAACATAGTCCAAAATGACCTAACTCTACATATTACGCATAAGGTGAGTGGGCAGTTATGTCTTTCAACTCCAACCGTAGTCTTTTATAACTTATGGGAGAGCTTAGAGAATATTTACGTGTTAGAGTGAATGTGTATGTAGAAAATAAAAATAATAGAGTTACTATATATTAAGAGGAGAGAGACCATGTCCAGCAGACAATGATAATATAAACATGTTGTAGATTAAATGGAGCTGAAAATTAGTGATGAACTTGAGAGGACAACATCTTACATTTACTAGTAAAAATGTATTGGTGGTAGGAAAATATATAATATATGTGATTCTCTACGCTATCTGTCAGTTTGAAAGTTTTACTTGAAAAAGTATGTTGTACCATTACGCTCAAATACTATCTGCGTAGATGTAACATGCTTGCAACACATAGAGGTATACATACAAAGCAATAACGAAGAAGTTAGAACATACTGTAAAATATGGAGAGTGTCTAACCCCCCTGAAGCCACCCCAACTTTTCTGAGCATACAGATAAGCATAGAGGAAAAATATCAAAGATAACATGTTCTGAAAAGAAAGGAAGACCAATTAACTGACACCCACTACATCCTTAAGCTAAATAATTATAAAAATTCAAGATGAGTAATAGGCATATGAGGGTGTCAGTTTGGTACAAACCACACCACAATATAGCGTATATATTGACAGTGAAAAAAGATACAGTAATTTACATCTAACTGTAATGTCGGTCTGCCAAAAAAAACAAACAAATAGTAGAACTGCCTTCCAACATTTGCAGGACCACATGAAACTAAGCCAGCAGGAAAAAAATTAAAAATAAAAAGTCTGGAGTAGTTCTTCATTTATAACGCAGTATGTACATCATGTTGGTCACAAATTATAACTCCTCACGTACTGTCTCAAATACTGTCAAAGTCTAAAGTAAATCTTAGCCGACACCAACTTTCAATGTTTGTAGAGGCAGTTGCAGGGTTAAGAAAACAATCTGCAGTATCCATTCGTCAGCCGGGGAACGTGTCCTTGGTAATTTCTCAGGCATTAGCTTTAAGGCTGTATCCACAAATGAATCCCAAATGTCTGGGAGTATTTTGACAGATCCCCGTATATAAGCCCAGAACTGCTGCCTCTCTATATCATTACCAAACTTAATGTGGGCCTCAATGTGGATTTGAATCCTCTTCTGGGTGATCCAATGCAGTAGTGGACATATCTGTAGCATTGTAGTCGTTCCCGGACAACGCTTCCAGCTGCGTGCAAAACTGTACATAGTGCAATTGCAGCAGACGCTGTAGTTCAGATAGCATAGAGTGTATAGTGGTTATCATCCTGCTAGTTCACAATCGATATGTTAGTACCTCTAGGTCTAAATTTGACGAACAGTAAATGGAACTAGTTTCTAGAAAGAAAAAAGATGGCCGCCTATGGCCTCTGCGCAGCCCCAATATCACACTTATGGTCGTTATTGTAGGCTTCAGGAGGTTGTTTCAAAAGTTGCAAGGTGGTATCCCACACTTCGTATAGCTGCTGGGCCACTCCAATATCAAAATAGTGGTGCAAGGCAGTTATTCAAAGTGGTTCAGTGTCAGAGCTGTTATACCATGCAACCGCTCGCATGCACGGCTGGCTCCGCCCCCCTCCATGTTGTATTTTTATACTGGAATATAGCAGATCACAGCCCAGGAAAAAAAAACAACTTTAAGCTGAAAAAAGTAAAAAGAGAGATAAAGCACTACATTGTGTATTTGGATTTTTTTTCTATCTGGGAAATATATAAATTGTAAAGTTATAAAAATTAGATCATGGGTTCTAAAAACTGAATCTGCTTTATTTGTACAGATGAAGATAACACTGATATAGTGAAAGTTGAGATAACAGAAGATCTGTGTGTGAGGCAACGGCTGGGAGCTCCAAATAAGGAAATCGGTAACCGTACCAGCCTAGGTGAGTGTGCACATATGTTGTGCCTGAGGAATGCAGTTTACAGGTAAGTGTGTACATATGGTGTGTCTGAGAGACCCTGATTACAGGTGAGTGTGCACATGTAAGAGACACAGGTTAGAGGTGAGTGTGCATGTGTAATGTGTCTGAAGAATGCAGGTTACAAGTGAGTGTGCACGTATGTTGTGTCTGAGGGATGTGGGTTACATATCAGTGTGTATATAAGTTGTGTGTGAGGGACGCGGGTTGCAGTTAAATGTGCACATGTTGTGTCTGAGAGACCAGGTTACAGGTGAGTGTGCACATGCATTGGGTCTGAAGAAGGCAAGTTACAGGTGAGTGTGCACATGCATTGGGTCTGAGGGAGGCAGCTTACAGGTAAGTGTACACATGTGTCTGAGGAAACCAGGTTATAGGCGTGAGTGCATGTGTGTTGTGTAAAATTTGCCAAAAAAGAAGTAAAATAAGTAACAGAAAAGTAATAGGATTAGTATCACAGTGTGTGTATTTGGGGCTATTGTCTGCCTGGGAAATACACAAACTGTTGTATGGTAAAGTTATAAAAACAAGATTGTGTGATAAAAAAACTAGATCATGTGATATAAAAACAGAGTCTGCTTTATTTGTACAGATGCTGATAACATTGATATAGTGAAAGTTGAAATAACAGAAGATCTGTTTACGCATGATCAGGTGAAGACTGAAGAGGATGAAGTTCCTATAAATACGGCTACAGGTGATTAGCACATATTAAAGGGACAGACTACTACAAAATGTTTGTTTAAAAACATAGATAATGCCTTTTTTACCCATTCCCCAGTTTAGCACAACCAACACGGTTATATTAATATACTTTTTACCTCTGTAATTACCTGGATTTAAGCCTTCTCAGACTCCCTCCTTATCTCAGTTCTATTTACAGACATTTTAGATCATTTGTGCAGACTCAAGAATAACTTCACGGAAGTGAGCACAATGTTAGCTATATGGCACACATGAACAAAAAGTGTCTTGCTCTGAAAAGCCAAAAAAATGCCCTGAGATAAAGGTGGCCAGCAGAGGCTTAGAAACAGACAGACATTTAGATGTTTAAATGTTATAAAGTATATTAATATAACAATGTTTCTGGGAATGGGTAGTAAAGGCGTTTTCTATCTTTTTAAACAAACATTTTGGAGGAGACTGTCCCTTTAAGTAAAGGGAAGATTCTGTGATGGTGACATTTTGTCTCATGTAAATAACTGTAATATTTATCAGATGGTTACACGGCAGACGCATGTTAGTTTGTTTATATGATTGTGCCTTTTAAATAGCTAATAACACACGGACAGGATAAGTAATTATGTAGATACAAGGTCAGCAGCTATATGCAGTTTATAAGGCAGCAGTGTTTATGTTTTGTGCTGTCATAATCATCTCCTCCACTACTGATATACACTGTGCAGCAGCTCTTAAAGGTATAGCAAAGTCATTTTGTGTTTGTATCACAAATGAGCCTCTGCTTTGCAGAATACCTGTATACAAAGCCATGTGCATAAAACACAACATGAGATTATACAGAGCAGATTATAAACTTTATCACCTAACCAGACATGTAGCTGTTAATAAAACTGTTCCTGGTAAGTGTACTATATATACTACAGGCATACCTCAGAGATATTGTGGGTTTGGTTCCAATAAAGTGAGTCACAATATTTTCTTTGTTTCCCAGTGCATATAATAGTTATAGTTACACTATACTGTAATCTATTAGGTGTGCAATAGCGTTATGTCTAAATGAAACCATGTACATATCTTAAAGGGACATACCAGCCAAAATCGGAATCCACATAGATGCATTTCAGTTTTCAATAGAAGCATTTTTGTAATATACATGTATTGGCAAAAATGCTTCTAATAAAAGCTATAGCTGTTTTAAATGTGTATTTAAAGGGACAGTCAAATCCCAAAAAAACTTGCATGATTTAAATAGGGCATGTAATTTTAAACAACTTTCAAATTTACTTTTATCACCAATTTTGCTTTGTTCTCTTGCTATTCTTAGTTGAAAGCTAAAACTAGGAGGTTCATATGCTAATTTCTTAGACCTTGAAGACTGCCTCTAATCTGAATGCATTTTGACCACTAGAGGGCATTAGTTCTTGTGTTTCATATACATAACATTGATCTCATACACGTGAAGTGACCTAGGAGTCAGCACTGATTGGCTAAAATGCAAGTCTGTCAAAAGAACTGCAATAAGGGGGCAGTCTGCTGATGCTTAGATACAAGGTAATCGCAGAGGTAAAATGTGAATTATTATAACTCTGTTGGTTATGCAAAACAGGGGAATGGGTATTAAAGGTATTATCTTTCTTTTTAAACAACAAAAATTCTGGTGTTGACTGTCCCTTTAAGTATGCACTGTGCACCAGCATTTTAAACATAGCACTTGCACAGAGAGCCTAAGGTGCTTGAACCATCTGTAAATTACTCAATTTGTTAACTGCTGACATGATACAAGCCCCAGTGGTGATCTGAGCAGCTGCAGTATGTAAAATGCTGGTGCACTGAGAATATCTAGCTATGCTTCACATGCATGGGCAGAGAAATACAAAAGTGATATCTTTTACTTGAAGCATTTTTGCCAATGCATGTATAATGCAAATCTGTTTCTTTTCAAAGAGGTAATTAATCTACGTGCATTTAAATTTTGAGCAGAATATCCCTTTAATTTAAAAAAATACTTTATTTGTAAAATTTGCCAACCATCATCTGAGCCTTCAGTGAGTTATAATCTGTTTGCTGGTGGTGTGTATATATGTGTGTATATATGTAGGAAAAATGGCGCTGATAGACTTGCTCGACACAGGGTTGGCACAAAGCTTCAATTTGTAAAAAAGGCATTAACTGCGAAACACAATAAAAAAATAAAATTATATATATATATATATATATATATATATATATATATTTTGTGAGCTTTTCCGTTCCTGTTAGAAATGGAAATGCAGAACACTGTTACATTCCATACAGCCATTGGTTGTACACCCTAGCGACTTATTTATAACTGTCCCTAATTGGCCACAGCAGAGAAAGTAACCTAAGTTACAACATGGCAGCTCCCATTGTTTTATAGACACTAAGGGCGAGATTACATATGCGGCGTCGCCTGCAAAACCCAATTTAGTGAATTTAGCGATCACATATATACGGCGCAGCAGACGAGTTACGTGCATATATTTTATACGTCGCCAGCAGTTTTTACTCCCATAAACTAATATAGAACTTGTGTCGCCAGTCAGTATCACAAATTCAGCGCAAGGACTTAAGCGGCAAAAATGGTGAAATTTTACCTCGCCACACATAGGCAGGCGTAGCAAGCCTTGTGTTGAGTATGTATGCACCGTAACCCCCTAGAAGCCCTAACAAACACCTAACGCATGCGCAATATGTATCTCTCAACCGCCATCCCCCCACCGCATTAACTAATAAATGTATTAACCCCTAATCCCCAAACTCCCACATCGCAAAGTAACTAATATAGTAATTAAACCCTAATCTGCCACCCATCCACAACGAAAATGATCTAATATTTAGTTTAAACACAACTGGTCCCTGCTGCACTGGACGTTGGGGTATACCTTTGCATACTGTTATTTACATTGTGTGCACTGCATTTAATCTCTGATCTTACTGCTGTGTGTTCTGGACAATTATTGAATGTGACATCTATATAACCCCTTGCTAGCAGATATATTCTAGACAAGCAGGGGTTAAATCACTGCTGTGGGGTGATATAGAAAATGAAAGCGTTAATATCATATCTGATATTTTATGCTACACCTAAATTATCAAGAGAATAGAGAGACGCACTCACTGAGACAGAACAATAGCTAGAAAAACTTCTGTGCTTGTCCACAAGGCCAGTGCCACTCAGGGTGCAGTCTCTTTTTGCACACTATGCCTTTTCACAGAGAAAAAATATCCTGTAGCATATCAGTCTGATCCTGCCCAATGACAGTCCAGCACCGAAATACCAGGCAATTCTTCTCTGAACAAGACAAACAACAAACCCCAGACGTGCGTTTCGGCCTCTCTTGGGCCTCGTCAGTGAGGTGCAGTTGCATATCTCTAGGGCATGTGTGCAAGGAGTCCAACGTCTGGTTTCCCCCTTTTACTCTTAGGGAGACCTAAGAGTAATTTACATAAAATCAAGAGAATAGAGAGACGCACTCACTGAGACAGAACAATAGCTAGAAAAATTCCGTGCTTGTCCACAAGGCCAGTGCCACTCAGGGTGCAGTCTCTTTTTATTTATGCAAATTGCTCTTGGGTCTCCCTAAGAGTAAAAGGGGAAACCAGACGTGGACTCCTTGCACACATGCCCTTAGAGAGATGCGACTGCACCTCACTGACGAGGCCCACAGAAGGCCGAAACGATTGTCTGGGGTTGTTGTTTTCTCTTGTTCAGAGAAGAATTGCCTGGTATTTCGGCGCTGGACTGTCATTGGGCAGGGTCAGACTGATATGCTACAGGATATTTTTTTCTCTGTGAAGGGGCATAGTGTGCTAAAAGAGTATGCACCCTGAGTGGCACACTATAATAAAATGAACAGGCACGGAAGTTTTTCCAGCTTTTGTTCTGTCTCAGCTGAGTGCATCTCTCTTTTTATTTACACCTAAATTATCAACATGTTATCAACAAGCCTTGCAGTACTCTATACAGAAAAATACAGTTAGTTATATGTAGGCTCATAATGTTTGTGTTCCTCCGTAGCACTAGGTATTTTGAGATGACTTCCTTCTTAAGTTAAAGTGAAAGTAAATCCTAGCGTTTAGCTTAGGTTAGGTTTTATTTTACAGGTAAATTTTATTTATTTTAGCTAGGTAATTAGTAAATAGTTAATAACTATTTAGTAACTATTCTAACTTGCCTGTAAAATAAAAATAAACCCTAAGTTAGCTACAATGTAACTATTAGTTATATTGTAGCTAGCTTAGGGTTTATTTTACAGGTAAGTATTTATATATAAATAGGAATTATTTAGTTATTAATAGTAGGTTTTCTTTAGAATTATTTTAATTATATTTAAGTTAGGGTTAGACTTAGATTTAGGGGTTAATAAATTTAGTATAGTGGCGGCGACGTTGGGGGCGGCAGATTAGGGGTTAATAAATGTAGGTAGGTGGCGCCGATGTTAGGGACGGCAGATTAGGGGTTAATACTATTTAGTGTTTGTGAGGCGGGAGTGCGGCGGTTTAGGGGATAATATGTTTATTATAGTTGCAGCGATGTCCGGAGCGGCAGATTAGGGGTTAATAAGTATAATGTAGGTGTCGGCAATGTCAGGGGCGGCAGATTAGGGGTTAATAAGTGTAAGATTAGGGGTGTTTAGACTCGGGGTTCATGTTAGGGTGTTAGGTGTAAACATAAATTTAGTTTCCCCATAGGAATCAATGGGACTGCGTTACTGAGCTTTACGCTGCTTTATTGCAGGTGTTAGACTTTTTCTCAGCCGGCTCTCCCCATTGATGTCTATGGGGAAATCGTGCACGAGCACGTACAACCAGCTCACCGCTGACTTAAGCAGCGCTGGTATTGGAGTGCGGTATGGAAAACAATTTTGCTCTACGCTCACTTCTTGCCTTTTAACGCTGGGTTTGTAAAAACCTGTAATACCAGCGCTGTAGGAAAGTGAGCGGTGAGAATAACATGCAAGTTGGCAACGCACCCCTCATAACGCAAAACTCGTAATCTGGTTGTATGTTTGCTACTTGATTAAATGCTATTTTAATAACTGGGCTTATAACCTCTTTCAAGTAGTCTCTTAGATAAGATATCTGCTTGTTCTACAAAATCTTTTTGGTTTGTGCATTTGCGCTTTAATCTATTAAACTTTCCTTTTGAAACACCATAAATACATATCTGGGACAAAGAGTTGCCTGCTATTGGTTTCCTGAATACAATGTGTCTAGTATTCCTTTCAAAACTATATCTAAGTATTCAGTCTGCTGTTGATGAAAATGGTAATTACATTATACAGGGAGTGCAGAATTATTAGGCAAGTTGTATTTTTGAGGATTAATTTTATTATTGAGCAACAACCATGTTCTCAATGAACCCAAAAAACTCATTAATATCAAAGCTGAATAGTTTTGGAAGTAGTTTTTAGTTTGTTTTTAGTTATAGCTATTTTAGGGGGATATCTGTGTGTGCAGGTGACTATTACTGTGCATAATTATTAGGCAACTTAACAAAAAACAAATATATACCCATTTCAATTATTTATTTTTACCAGTGAAACCAATATAACATCTCAACATTCACAAAAATACATTTCTGACATTCAAAAACAAAACAAAAACAAATCAGTGACCAATATAGCCACCTTTCTTTGCAAGGACACTCAAAAGCCTGCCATCCATGGATTCTGTCAGTGTTTTGATCTGTTCACCATCAACATTGCGTGCAGCAGCAACCACAGCCTCCCAGACACTGTTCAGAGAGGTGTACTGTTTTCCCTCCTTGTAAATCTCACATTTGATGATGGACCACAGGTTCTCAATGGGGTTCAGATCAGGTGAACAAGGAGGCCATGTCATTAGATTTTCTTCTTTTATACCCTTTCTTGCCAGCCACGCTGTGGAGTACTTGGACGCGTGTGATGGAGCATTGTCCTGCATGAAAATCATGTTTTTCTTGAAGGATGCAGACTTCTTCCTGTACCACTGCTTGAAGAAGGTGTCTTCCAGAAACTGGCAGTAGGACTGGGAGTTGAGCTTGACTCCATCCTCAACCCGAAAAGGCCCCACAAGCTCATCTTTGATGATACCAGCCCAAACCAGTACTCCACCTCCACCTTGCTGGCGTCTGAGTCGGACTGGAGCTCTCTGACCTTTACCAATCCAGCCACGGGCCCATCCATCTGGCCCATCAAGACTCACTCTCATTTCATCAGTCCATAAAACCTTAGAAAAATCAGTCTTGAGATATTTCTTGGCCCAGTCTTGACGTTTCAGCTTGTGTGTCTTGTTCAGTGGTGGTCGTCTTTCAGCCTTTCTTACCTTGGCCATGTCTCTGAGTATTGCACACCTTGTGCTTTTGGGCACTCCAGTGATGTTGCAGCTCTGAAATATGGCCAAACTGGTGGCAAGTGGCATCTTGGCAGCTGCACGCTTGACTTTTCTCAGTTCATGGGCAGTTATTTTGCGCCTTCGTTTTTCCACACGCTTCTTGCGACCCTGTTGACTATTTTGAATGAAACGCTTGATTGTTCGATGATCACGCTTCAGAAGCTTTGCAATTTTAAGAGTGCTGCATCCCTCTGCAAGATATCTCACTATTTTTTACTTTTCTGAGCCTGTCAAGTCCTTCTTTTACCCATTTTGCCAAAGGAAAGGAAGTTGCCTAATAATTATGCACACCTGATATAGGGTGTTGATGTCATTAGACCACACCCCTTCTCATTACAGAGATGCACATCACCTAATATGCTTAATTGGTAGTAGGCTTTCGAGCCTATACAGCTTGGAGTAAGACAACATGCATAAAGAGGATGATGTGGTCAAAATACTCATTTACCTAATAATTCTGCACTCCCTGTATACATAATAAAGAACTTCATTGTTATTTATCCAATCTACAAAGTTGTTAACAATCTCTGGTGGTCCATTCCATTTCAAGATAAGATTGTCTATGGAATGTTTGCAGTTTTCATATCCAAAGATGTGGGACAGCTCCCACCAACCCACATACAGGTTGACATATGAGGGGGCAAATTTTGCCCCCATTGCTGTCCCACATATCTGGAGTTAAAACTCCCCCTTAAACGGAAAAAGTTATGGGTAAGGAGAAATGACACCACTCGGAGAACATATTGTTGAAACTCCCTGATGGAGTTCGAATAATTAAAAAAAAAAAAAAAAAAACTCTATATAGCTTTGAGTCCTTTATCATGAGGAACAGATGTATTTAACCCAACTAACTGCATCTAGGGCCAACCATCCAAACCCTGATTGCCAGGATATCCCTGAAATTGTATACAATAGATGTTTGGTGTCCTTAAGTAACTATGTAATGTTGTAACATAGGGTTGGAGGTTGTCATCAAGCCATTGTGACAGATATTCAAAGAGCGAACCTATCCCACTAATTATGGGTCGTCCTTTTACATCAATTAATGACTTATGGACTTTTGGAAAAAGATGGAAAATGGGCATGACCGGATAATGCACATAAAGATACTCAAACGTGTCTCAATCCAAATGCTTTGCCACCAGTCCATCATCCAAAAGTCCATACTGTTCTCTTTGAAATTTCTTAGTGGGATCAAAACTGCAAAACAGAATAGTTTGTATCATTAGATAGTTGTCACAGTGCTTCATTTAATATAATCTTTACGATTCATAACAACAACTAACCCTCCTTTATTTGTTTTTCAGATCACTATTTCATTATTATTACTCAGATCATCTCGAGCCTTATGTTCCTGGTTGGTTAAATTGTTATTTTTAAGTGTACAGTTTTCAGACAAACTAGTCAAAACTCTCTACTCTCTGGTAGAAAGTCTATTACAGAGCCCCTACTCTGTATTGGATATAATGTATACCACCAATATTTTTTAGTATTAAATGTACTAGAATAACTTTTATGTTCAAGTTGTTCTTGTAAAGAAATAAGATCGCAAGTCTTTTCAAAGTTCAGTTCAGATGAATTAAATAAATTAGATTTTTTCATATTATTTTAGGGCTGTCATGCAAATCACCGGCATCAGTATTATAAAAATGTTTTTGTAAGGTTACATTGCAAACTAGTTTATTCACATCCAGCATGGTCCTGAAAAAAATAAATTTTTAGTAGGTACAAAACTCAGTCTATGGGGTCGATTTATTAAGCAGCGGATGCTGCATCGAAGCCCCACCGTTTCTGGTCTGCCAGAAAAGGATGTTAAGCAGCGGTCGTACAACTACTGCTCCTTAACTTCTCCGCCACCTAATCATCCCGATCCGATCGATATGATTGATGGCTTGTGCTAGCGGCCGCTTGGCCTCCAGTGTGTAGGGGGCAGCATTGCACAAGCATTTCACTAGAAGTTGGAAATTTATTGTGTGTGCAGATCCCCTGCTTGATGTTTTCCTATATATATAACCTAACTAATTTTAAAAAAATGGATGGAAAAACTGCTATAATTTATATAGTGCTGTGAGTGTATATTTGGATATCCTCAAGTATACACACAAAAAACCAACTCATATATAAGTTTAGTGAGATGGTCAGCATTTAGTGCATATGGTGCAGACCCATTAAATAATTATCAACAGTAGAACAAGAAGAGGTAGAGGTTTACAATAAAACCCCATCAAAGACTGGGAATTCAGCACTCTTTTTAACTTAGAAAATATAACAACACAAATAATGTATGAAAAAGGAGGTATTTTTAATTCTCACACTGTGCTAAGCTCAGGCCCACAAAAAGACAGCATCCAAACAGATGGATGTTGTAAATACTATGTTAAAATCATGAAATATATAATATCCAATATATACATATTATCAAGAATGCATTAGGACCGGTCCATGTGAAAGACATGCATTATAAAGTAAATATGTTGTAATAGCTGTACCCAAATATATGATAATAGTCTATAGATAATAGAGTTGTCCAGGCACAAAATGCAAAATGTAGCTTCCAAAATATGCGCAGACCTGAACAGGTTTTAATAGAACTGAGCATAAGGATTAATACATATGTGCATGGACATCCATATACTTATTAAGGGTAAAGATAAATACCATTCATTAGTGTATACAATCTGGGCTTAGCGTAACATAGCCTAAAGACTAAAAAATCTACGCATATATGGGGTATGTTGTAAGAGGCGGAAAAGCGGGTGTTACAATGATATCAAAAGCAACAAAAATAATGATACCAGAATTTGAGAGCCAAATAGACTATATAGTCTCCTTTGTATATATCAAGCGTCCTTTATAACCTTTGTTGTGGTAGGTTATATTGAACATCTTAAGTCAAAGCATACTTGGATATGGACCAGATGGTTTAGCATTTGAAGCATAAGTATTAGTATTGCGGCAGGAAGAAGTAGTAACGCAGACAGAGATGCAGGAGGATATCTTGTGTTAGTAAGAGTATCCCTCTGTCAACTGCACCCGTCTAGTATAAATCCCCCAACAGATACTTTTTAAAATGTAATAGAAGCAGAATTAATCAGCACAGTATTGGCACTAAAAGCAAAGATGCAGGAGGATACGTGTGTGTGTCTGTATCCCTCTGTCGACTACACCTGATTGCTTGCCGGGCTTCTCCACTCCTCCTTCCACTTGGCGAGACTGAACATTTTCTGTTGGAGCAAACGATCTGCTGCATATATCATCAGAATAATGTCCATATCCCATGAGACATCTTCCAAAGAGAGTAAACTCGTTTTGGCTCACGGGCTTTGTTATACACACAAACTTATCCGCAAGCGATCCACAAACAAGCATGTTGAGTCACATGGAGCGGCCAGCCAATTGCTGACGCGTGTTTCACCCCCTCGTCACTAGGGAGACAGTGTTTCCTCAGGACTTTGTAAAGTGATGTTTC
This sequence comes from Bombina bombina, assembly GCF_027579735.1. Classification (NCBI taxonomy): domain Eukaryota; kingdom Metazoa; phylum Chordata; class Amphibia; order Anura; family Bombinatoridae; genus Bombina; species Bombina bombina. The sequence continues at coordinate 871,281,418 of NC_069502.1, read as the reverse complement.
CTTAGGCTGTTTTTAAGCTACACAGACTCCGCCCTTCTGGGAGGTGAACTTTTCAAGCTTAAATTGAGATATTTTACTTTACAATAGAAATACACAGTATTTATCAATCAACTAATATTCATCCATAAGATACAAGTATTACTTATCAAATTTATAATAACTTTTAAGTTTTAGACGATTACATACAGTTTCAAGTAGATATTTCATAGGAAGCAAGCCATATCAAGTCTCTCATTCATCCCATTGGGACCAATAGTAGAGAGGCTAAATATCCATTTACATTCCTTCTGGAGTAAGACTTTATCGTTATTGCCACCTCTGCCACTGGTTATACCTCGTCTATGCCTGTCACTCTCATGCAGTCTGGACTACTATTGTGAAAACATTCAAAGTGTCTTGCCACACTGCTATTTTGTATTTTGTTCTTAATGTCATCTCTCTGTTCAAGGATCCTATCTTTCAAAAGTCTCTTTGTTTTCCCAACATAGAAACTGGGACAATTGCAACTAAGTAAATACACCACTCCCTCCGTATTGCAATTAAAGAAGTATCTTAATTTATAGACCTTTTCAGTACAAGCAGAAAAAAACTTTGTTTTTTGTCATAAATTTGCAGGCAACACATTTTTTACATGGAAAGTTACCTACCAATTTTTGGCTTAGCAGCCGGTTCTTTTGTGGAGTAATGAATCTGCTTCTCACAATTTTATCTTTTAGATTGGGTGCTCTTTTTGCTGTTAATGTTGGAATTATTCCAACTTCCTTCGCTACATTCTCATCATTGAGTAGAATTTTCCAATTCTTTTTAAGAATCTCTCTAATTCCACTCCAATGGCAATTGTATTTTGTCACTAGCCTAATGATGCTACTGTTTTCTTTTTCTTTAGGGAAAAGAAGAGATTCCCTATCTGTGTTTCTTGCCTCATTGTTGGCACTCTTTAGAATACGTTTGGGGTAGCCCCTAGCTTTAAACCTGTCTATCATAAGGGCAGCATGTTTATCATATTTCGATTTCGAAGAACAGTTCCTGCGAAGACGCAGAAACTGTCCTTTAGGGATACCTTTAATTAAATGATTCGGGTGATGGCTCTTTGCTAGTAGAATGCTATTTGTTGCAGTTGCCTTGCAAAAATTTTCAGTTACTAAGATATCATTTTCAACCTTTATATCAATGTCTAAGAATGAAAGGTTGGTCTTGCTAGAATTAACAGTGAGAACAATGTTTCTACTATTTGAATTCAGATCCTCAACAAAAGAGTTAAGTTCAATTTGAGAGCCTTCCCAGATAACAAATATGTCGTCCACATAGTGAAGCCATAGGTGGACTTTTTCATTGAAGATTTTTTTCTGATATACTTCTTCCATTTCCCAGGCTCCAAGGTGGAGGCATGCATATGTGGGGGCACAAGTTGCCCCCATTGCAGTACCTCTAACTTGCCTGTAAATCTTATTGTCAGATGTAAAAACATTGTCCTCAATCACAATTTGTAGCAGGTCAATAGCAAAGTCAGTGTGATTACTAAAGGCCATTCATTCCTCTAGAATCTAAGAAATGCTTTGCTGCCTCAATTCCTATATTATGCGGAATGGACAAATAAAGACCCTCTACGTCTAATGAAACTAAAAGTGCATTATATGGAATGGAGAGACAATCAATTTTCCTCAAAAAATCTGCAGTATCTATCACGTAAGACGGCATAGTGCTCAGAAAGGGTTTTAGTAAAAAATCAATATAGTTACCAAGATTTTCTTTCAGATTTGGTTAAGTTGTCATGAACTATATTTGTAAAAGTCATGCTACGTATGACTTTTTCTACCTGTCTTACAAAAATGTTCACTACTGGAACTGTGGACAGTTGTGGCATAAACATAGATTTTGGTCTAAAATCTGAATTTACTTTAGTTTGAACTTGAAAAGGTGGGGAGGTTGGGTGGGATTGGGTTGCGTCAGTAGTATTGGATAGTAAGAGTTCTTCTAAGTCATGCAAAGCCAACTTATCCTCTTTACTCAAAGACAGGTCATCAATAAGGTTCTTACTTTTTCCTTTGAACATTTGTGATAGGACTATACGCCTAGCAAAACCATATAGATCTTTTATGAATTCAAATTTATCAAATCCATTTGTGGGGCAAAATAACAAACCCTTTTTAAGAACACTTATATGCGCCTGGTTTAGGCTAAAGGAGGACAGGTTAATTATTTGCAAGACGTCAACAGAGGTAAAATTCTACTCAATGATGAGAATGTAGCGAAGGAAGTTGGAATAATTCCAACATTAACAGCAAAAAGAGCACCCAATCTAAAAGATAAAATTGTGAGAAGCAGATGCATTACTCCACAAAAGAATTGGCTGCTGAGCCAAAAATTGGTAGGTAACTTTCCATGTAAAAAATGTGTTGCCTGCAAATTTATGACAAAACCAAAGTTTTTTTTCTGCTTGTACTGAAAAGGTCTATAAATTAAGATACTTCTTTAATTGCAATACGGAGGGAGTGGTGTATTTACTTAGTTGCAATTGTCCCAGTTTCTATGTTGGGAAAACAAAGAGACTTTTGAAAGATAGGATCCTTGAACATAGAGATGACATTAAGAACAAAATACAAAATAGCAGTGTGGCAAGACACTTTGAATGTTTTCACAATAGTAGTCCAGACTGCATGAGAGTGACAGGCATAGCCAGAGGTATAACCAGTGGCAGAGGTGGCAATAACGATAAAGTCTTACTCCAGAAGGAATGTAAATGGATATTTAGCCTCTCTAATATTGGTCCCAATGGGATGAATGAGAGACTTGATATGGCTTGCTTCCTATGAAATATCTACTTGAAACTTTATGTAATCGTCTAAAACTTAAAGGTCATTATAAATTTGATAAGTAATACTTGTGTATTATGGATGAATATTAGTTGATTGATAAATACTGTGTATTTCTATTGTAAAGTAAAATATCTCAATTTAAGCTTGAAAAGTTCACCTCCCAGAAGGGCGGAGTCTGTGTAGCTTAAAAACAGCCTAAGGAAACGTCACTTTACAAAGCCCTGAGGAAACCCTGTCTCCCTAGTGATGAGGGGGTGAAACGCGCGTCGGCAATTGGCTGGCTGCTCCATGTGACTCGACACGCTTGTTTGTGGATCGCTTGCGGATAAATTTGTGTGTATAACAAAGCTCGTGAGCCAAAACAAGTTTACTCTCTTTGGAAGATGTCTCAAGGGATATGGACATTATTCTGATGATATATGCAGCAGATCGTTTGCTCCAACAGAAAAAGTTCAGTCTCGCCAAGTGGAAGGAGGAGTGGTGAAGCCCGGCAAGCAATTAGGTGTAGTCGACAGAGGGATACAGACACACACACGTTGTATCCTCCTGTAACTTTGCTTTTTGTGCCAATACTGTGCTGATTAATTCTGCTTTTATTACATTTTAAGTATCTGTTGGGGATTTATACTAGATTGGTGCAGTTGACAGAGGGAAACTCTTACTAACACAAGATATCCTCCTGCATCTCTGTCTGTGTTACTACTACTTTTTCCTGCCGCAATACTAATACTTATGCTTCAAATGCTAAACCATCTGCTCCATATCCACGTATGCTTTGACTTAAGATGTTCAATATAACCTACCATAAATTCTACCTACGGTTATAAAGGAAGCTTGATATCTACAAAGGAGACTATATAGTCTATTTGGCTCTCAAATTCTGGTATCATTATTTTTGTTGGTTTTGATATCATTGTAACACCCGCTTTTCCGCCTCTTACAACATACCCCATATATGTGTAGATTTTTTAGTCTTTAGGCTATGTTACGCTAAGCCCAGATTGTATACACTAATGTATGGTATTTATCTTTACCCATACTAAGGATATGGATGTCCATGCACATATGTATTAATCCTTATGCTCAGTTCTATTAAAACCTGTTCGGGTCTGCACATATTTTGGGAGCTACATTTTGCATTTTGTGCCTGGACAACTCTATTATCTATAGACTATTATCATATATTTGGGTACAGCTATTACAGCATATTTACTTTCTAATGCATGTCTTTTCACATGGACCGGTCCTAATGCATTCTTGATAATATGTATATATTGGATATTATATATTTCATGATTTTAACATAATATTTACAACATCCATCTGTTTGGATACTGTCTTTTTGAGGGCCTGAGCTTAACACAGTGTGAGAATTAAAAATACCTCCTTTTTCATACATTATTTGTGTTGAATACCCAGTCTTTGATGGGGTTTTATTGTAAACCTCTACCTCTTCTTGTTCTACTGTTGAGATATATATATATATATATATATATATATATATATATATATATATATATATATATATATATATATATATATATATATATATCAACTGTATATGTGTGTGTGTGTGTGTATATATGTGTGTGTGTGTGTGTGTGTATATATATATATATATATATATATATATATATATATATATATATAATATACATTTATTGTGTTTATTAACCTCATTTCCTAGTCCATCAGTTTTTTATCTCTCTCTCTCTCGGGCTTGCTGCTATAAGCCTCTCAGTATTTGGCACTATTATCTCCATCTTTATGATATAGAAAGAGCATGCAATTTTAAGCACATTTTTGGTTCAGAACCTGGGTTATGCTTGATTATTGGTGGCTTAAAGGGACACTGAACCGAAATTTTTTTCTTTTGTGATTCAGATAGAGCATGCAATTTTAAGCAACTTTCTAATTTACTTCTATTATCACGTTTTCTTCATTCTCTTGGTATCTTTATTTGAAAAGCAAGAATGTAAGTTTAGATGCCGGACCATTTTTGGTGAACAACCTGGGTTTTTCTTGCTGATTGGTGAATAAATTCACCCACCAATTAACAAGTACTGTCCAGGGTATTGAACCAAAAATTGTCTGGGTCCTTAGCTTAGATGCCTTCTTTTTCAAATAAAGATAGCAAGAGAACGAAGAAAAATTGATAATAGGAGTAAAATAGAAAGTTGCTTAAAATTGCGTGCTCTATCTGAATCACAAAAGAAAAAAATATGGGTTCAGTGTTCCTTTTACTGTAGTAGCCCACCAATAAGCAAGTGCTATCCAGGGTGCTAAACCTAAAATGGGCCGACTTTACATTCCTGCTTTTTAAATAAAGATAGCAAGAGAACGAAGAAAAAATTGATAATAGAAGTAAATTAGAAAGTTGCTTAAAATTGCATGCTCTCTGAATCATGAAAGAAAAAAATTGGGTTTAGTATCCCTTTAAATATTGTCTGTATTTTGTTTTTGTAATGGAGCATACTGAAACTATCTTCATTACTTTCGATCCTTTTAGAGGGTAGATCCTCTGATTCACAAGACTCACTTTGCGGCAGGGTAGTCTCTCCCCCAAAACAGATTGCAGCCCATTCTATCAGATCAGTTTGTACTTCCTGGGATTTTAAAAATTAGGCTTCTGTTGAACAAATTTGCAAGGCAGCAATGGTCATTTCTACATACCTTTACTAAATTCTAACACTTAAGTTTTTGCTTCTTGTAAGAGTCCTCCAGGCAGCAGTTAAAAAAAAAATAAATAAAACAAAATTGTCCCTCACAAATTACTTGTAGATCTACAGCTTAGGTATTGGTTCACAGGAGTAATGGCTTGTGGACTCGCTCCCCCTCTTATGATTGTAAGTAGAGTGCTAACAGTTACACGTGAGTAAAAGGGGTTTATTGCGGGTGTTTGCATTCGTCGGGTTTACCGCTCGTATTACACGTTGAAAGTAAACACTCTGGTTAACTGTTTCGCGAAACAAAGGTGTCAGAAAATACATCACAAATACATTACAAAGTACAGTTACTGATAAAAACACCATCTAATAAAAATGATTTAAAAAAAATATTGCACACAATTGTTATAGAGGCTCAGAGATATGAGGTCTCAGGTGTTAGAGAAAAGAAAGACAAGCAAAGGGCTTTAACAACATACATATACATGTATGTGTGTGTGTGTATATATCTATATATATATATATATATATATATATATATATATATATATATATATATATATATATATATATATATATATATATATATATATTTTATATATGTGTGTGTGTATATATCTATATATATATATATATATATATTTTATATATGTGTGTGTGTGGAGTGTGTATTAGGGGGGTGGTAATAGAGCTAGTAATACTGAGTTAAGTGGAAGTGTCTGATATAGCTATGAGTTTAAATAGCAATATACAATAAATCTCAGAAAAAAGAGAGAAGGAGAAATGCAGAAAAAGCCCTGTGCTGCTGACCCAGTTCAGACTTTGCCCTTCAGTGCCATCTCTGAGGGGAGTCTGTTGTAGAGAAATGTACTCTGTATGGGTAGGACTGTGCCCAAGGGGTATGAGTGAGTAAATAAGAGCCAAGAGGAGGAGGAGGCAAAAAAAGGGGACAATAAAAAGAGAGAGACTTATAGTGTAATAAAACAGAGGCTTATTGTGCTTGAATATGAGAACTTCTTACCTGGTACTACCTCAATCATATGAGGTAAGTGACTAGCGTGGGTAGGAAATATTTCCACACTGTGGTAAAGATGGTGTTCTTAACTCCTTGTACTTTACCTACTATGAATGTAGTGGTAGAGTGTAATGGTGTTATACACATAGCTTATTGCAGTTTTTCATATTTAACAAAACAGAATATATTTTATTTACAAGAAGTAAATTGATTTCTTTGTTTGGTATAAAACTTCTACTGTGTTTAGGCTGCAGCAATAATGTCTGTGTGCTCGTGTTTATAACACTTCTATTTTTAACCAAAGTGCACAAACAAGAGGGAGTGATTGTAAAAAAAATGCTGGTGAGAAAATAATCAGCTCTTATGTAAGATGCCCAGGAAGTCCCATACATACTAATAATCTATCGAGAGATACCCATCCAGCATATATAGATTTAAAATAGTTAATTTTGTGTGAATCCTTTGTGAGTCTTGTTTCGAGATGCAAGATGCAGCTCCGGCTTCTGTGTTGTCCGTGTTGCCTGGACTGTGAGAACCGGAAGTGATGTCACTGCTGCTCGTAGTAAACTCCCAGTTAACCTGCACCCATGGGAATTGGTAGATTCAGGTTAAGTGTAGTTTCTGGTTGCTTGAGAGTTACTATTAAAAATAGGCCTAAATAGTTCTATATCCCTCACTATACTATAAATGCTGTATTTACTTGATATTAATATTTAAATAAAAGCAAATGATTAATATTAATGCCGCCACCGTTCAGTCCCGGGCACCCAGTGGCAGCATGATGTCTAATATCAGACTGCCTTGTGTTCACAACTTTCAAGAGCCGTTATGTAGGGTCTGGTGGCATGAAAAGGGCTTGCCTTTACCTTTGAGAACCCACTATAGAGAAAGGAAGCTGCGGAGCAAAGTAAATGTTAATTTTAATGTACAGTATCTTAAAAAAAAATATTCTGGTTGCTTGAGAGTGCCGGTTGCTTGAGTTCTGGTTAACTGAGAGTTTAATAAATAAATATATATGTATGTGTGTGTATGCGTCCGTCACCAGTTGCGCACGCATCCTCAAAGGAATGTTGGTTTTGCAAGGCAGCCAAAAGAATACACCTGGATGCAGTGAAGCATCCAGGTGGATTCTTTCACCACCCTGGCATTTTCAGAATCCACATGGATGCAGTGTAGGCAAACGAAGCATTAAGAAAAAAACACTCAACCGTCCACACGAAATAACAAAAAAAACACGTAACCACCCGCACAAAATATTAAAATAACCTTACCCCCCGAACGAAGTATAACACAAAAAAACCTAACCGCTTGTACGAAGTATTAACAAAAAACCCTAAGCTCCCGCAATAAATATTAACAAACACCTAAACCGCCAAGCCCCCCACATTGCAATAAACCTAATTAACCTATTAACCCCTAAACTGCCAAACCCCCACATCGCAATACACCTAATTAACCAATTAACTCCTAAACCTCCAACCCCCCACAACGCAAATAACTAATTTAATTACTAACCCCTAAATCCTAACATTAATTTAAAAATAATACCTAACAAATTACAATAAATGTATCTAAAATTGCAAAAAAATAAATCTAAAATTACAGAAAAAAAAAACAATTATCAAAAATAAAAAAATTTAAACCTAATCTTATACCCCTATGAAAATAAAAAATTCCCCCCAAATAAAAACTTGACTTTAAAAATGCATGGGACAGGCATAAGGCTATCCTACAAACTAGATAAGTTTATACTGTTAGGTAATATCGGGCAGACTTGCTGGGCCTATGGCTCTTATATGCCATCAATATCTATGTTTCTATCCCCAATCTAAACTAAACTACCAATAGCCCTTAAATGGGCCTTTTGTAGGGCATTGCCCTAAATTAAACAGCTCTTTTAGATGTAAAAAAAATACTAAGTCCCCACCCACCAAACCCCCCCAAAATAAAAAAAACCTAACACTAAAAAACCTAAACTACCCATTGCTTTTGTATAGGCATTGCCCTTAAAAGGGCATTCAGCACTTTTACTGCCCTTAAAAGGGCAATCAGCTCTTTTACAGCCCAAAAAACCCTAATCTTAAAAAAAAAAAAAAACATCCCAAAAAATAAAAAAAAGACTAAGCCCCAAATAGCTACTCACCATTCCTAAAGTCCTGCGGAGAAGGTCTTCTTCCAGGTGGCTCCATCATCTTCTATCTTCATCCGGAGCAAGAGCAGCGCAGAAGCGGAGGTGCGGAGCTGGCTTCCCTGATGCGTGGATCCGTAGCAGCGGTCCTCAGCGGCGTGGAGGCTCCTTTCTTTCATGTAATTAGCAAGAGTCCATGAGCTAGTGACGTATGGGATATACATTCCTACCAGGAGGGGCAAAGTTTCCCAAACCTCAAAATGCCTATAAATACACCCCTCACCACACCCACAATTCAGTTTTTACAAACTTTGCCTCCGATGGAGGTGGTGAAGTAAGTTTGTGCTAGATTCTACGTTGATATGCGCTCTGCAGCAAGTTGGAGCCCGGTTTTCCTCTCAGCGTGCAGTGAATGTCAGAGGGATGTGAAGAGAGTATTGCCTATTTGAATGCAGTGATCTCCTTATACGGGGTCTATTTCATAGGTTCTCTGTTATCGGTCGTAGAGATTCATCTCTTACCTCCCTTTTCAGATCGACGATATACTCTTATATATACCATTACCTCTGCTGATTCTCGTTTCAGTACTGGTTTGGCTTTCTACAAACATGTAGATGAGTGTCCTGGGGTAAGTAAATCTTATTTTCTGTGACACTCTAAGCTATGGTTGGGCACTTTGAATACATATATTTAGAACTTTATAAACAAACATTTATTTGCCTTGACTCAGAATGTTCAACTTTCCTTATTTTTCAGACAGTCAGTTTCATATTTGGGATAATGCATTTGAATTAATCATTTTTTTCTTACCTTCAAAAAATTTGACTCTTTTTTCCCTGTGGGCTGTTAGGCTCGCGGGGGCTGAAAATGCTTCATTTTATTGCGTCATTCTTGGCGCGGACTTTTTGGCGCAAAAATTCTTTTCCGTTTCCGGCGTCATACGTGTCGCCGGAAGTTGCGTCATTTTTTTGACGTTATTTTGCGCCGAAAATGTCGGCGTTCCGGATGTGGCGTCATTTTGGCGCCAAAAGCATTTAGGCGCCAAATAATGTGGGCGTCTGATTTGGCGCTAAAAAATATGGGCGTCGCTTTTATCTCCACATTATTTAAGTCTCATTTTTTATTGCTTCTGGTTGCTAGAAGCTTGTTCTTTGGCATTCTTTCCCATTCCTGAAACTGTCATTTAAGGAATTTGATCAATTTTGCTTTATATGTTGTTTTTTCTCTTACATATTGCAAGATGTCTCACGTTGCATCTGAGTCAGAAGATACTACAGGAAAATCGCTGTCTAGTGCTGGATCTACCAAAGCTAAGTGTATCTGCTGTAAACTTTTGGTAGCTATTCCTCCGGCTGTTGTTTGTATTGATTGTCATGACAAACTTGTTAAAGCAGATAATATTTCCTTTAGTAATGTACCATTGCCTGTTGCAGTTCCCTCAACATCTAAGGTGCAGAATGTTCCTGATAACATAAGAGATTTTGTTTCTGAATCCATAAAGAAGGCTATGTCTGTTATTTCTCCTTCTAGTAAACATAAAAAATCTTTTAAAACTTCTCTCCCTACAGATGAATTTTTAAATGAACATCATCATTCTGATTCTGATGACTCTTCTGGTTCAGAGGATTCTGTCTCAGAGGTTGATGCTGATAAATCTTCATATTTATTTAAAATGGAATTTATTCGTTCTTTACTTAAAGAAGTACTAATTGCTTTAGAAATAGAGGATTCTGGTCCTCTTGATACTAATTCTAAACGTTTGGATAAGGTATTTAAAGCTCCTGTGGTTATTCCAGAAGTTTTTCCTGTTCCTAATGCTATTTCTGCAGTAATTTCCAAAGAATGGGATAATGGGTAATTCATTTACTCCTTCTAAACGTTTCAAGCAATTATATCCTGTGCCGTCTGACAGATTAGAATTTTGGGACAAAATCCCTAAGGTTGATGGGGCTATTTCTACCCTTGCTAAACGTACTACTATTCCTACGTCAGATGGTACTTCGTTTAAGGATCCTTTAGATAGGAAAATTTAATCCTTTCTAAGAAAAGCTTATCTGTGTTCAGGTAATCTTCTTAGACCTGCTATATCTTTGGCTGATGTTGCTGCAGCTTTAACTTTTTGGTTGGAAACTTTAGCGCAACAATTCTCATGATATTATTATTCTTCTTCAGCATGCTAATAATTTTATCTGTGATGCCATTTTTGATATTATCAGAGTTGATGTCAGGTTTATGTCTCTAGCGATTTTAGCTAGAAGAGCTTTATGGCTTAAAACTTGGAATGCTGATATGGCTTCTAAATCAACTCTACTTTCTATTTCTTTCCAGGGTAACAAATTATTTGGTTCTCAGTTGGATTCTATTATTTCAACTGTTACTGGTGGGAAAGGAACTTTTTTACCACAGGATAAAAAATCTAAAGGTAAAAACAGGGCTAATAATCGTTTTCGTTCCTTTCGTTTCAACAAAGAACAAAAGCCTGATCCTTCATCCTCAGGAGCAGTTTCAGTTTGGAAACCATCTCCAGTCTGGAATAAATCCAAGCCAGCTAGAAAGGCAAAGCCTGCTTCTAAGTCCACATGAAGGTGCGGCCCTCATTCCAGCTCAGCTGGTAGGGGGCAGGTTACGTTTTTTCAAGGAAATTTGGATCAATTCTGTTCACAATCTTTGGATTCAGAACATTGTTTCAGAAGGGTACAGAATTGGTTTCAAGATGAGACCTCCTGCAAAGAGATTTTTTCTTTCCCGTGTCCCAGTAAATCCAGTAAAAGCTCAAGCATTTCTGAATTGTGTTTCAGATCTAGAGTTGGCTGGAGTAATTATGCCAGTTCCAGTTCCGGAACAGGGGATGGGGTTTTATTGAAATCTCTTCATTGTACCAAAGAAGGAGAATTCCTTCAGACCAGTTCTGGATCTAAAAATATTGAATCGTTATGTAAGGATACCAACGTTCAAGATGGTAACTGTAAGGACTATCTTGCCTTTTGTTCAGCAAGGGAATTATATGTCCACAATAGATTTACAGGATGCATATCTGCATATTCCGATTCATCCAGATCATTATCAGTTCCTGAGATTCTCTTTTCTGGACAAGCATTACCAGTTTGTGGCTCTGCCGTTTGGCCTAGCTACAGCTCCAAGAATTTTTACAAAGGTTCTCGGTGCCCTTCTGTCTGTAATCAGAGAACAGGGTATTGTGGTATTTCCTTATTTGGACGATATCTTGGTACTTGCTCAGTCTTTACATTTAGCAGAATCTCATACGAATCGACTTGTGTTGTTTCTTCAAGATCATGGTTGGAGGATCAATTTACCAAAAAGTTCATTGATTCCTCAGACAAGGGTAACCTTTCTGGGTTTCCAGATGGATTCAGTGTCCATGACTCTGTCTTTAACAGACAAGAGACGTCTAAAATTAATTACAGCTTGTCGAAACCTTCAGTCACAATCATTCCCTTCGGTAGCCTTATGCATGGAAATTCTAGGTCTTATGACTGCTGCATCGGACGCAATCCCCTTTGCTCGTTTTCACATGCGACCTCTTCAGCTCTGTATGCTGAATCAATGGTGCAAGGATTACACAAAGATATCTCAATTAATATCTTTAAAACCAATTGTTCGACACTCTCTAACGTGGTGGACAGATCACCATCGTTTAATTCAGGGGGCTTCTTTTGTGCTTCGGACCTGGACTGTAATTTCAACAGATGCAAGTCTCACAGGTTGGGGAGCTGTGTGGGGATCTCTGACGGCACAAGGAGTTTGGGAATCTCAGGAGGTGAGATTACCGATCAATATTTTAGAACACCGTGCAATTTTCAGAGCTCTTCAGTTTTGGCCTCTTCTGAAGAGAGAATCGTTCATTTGTTTTCAGACAGACAATGTCACAACTGTGGCATACATCAATCATCAAGGAGGGACTCACAGTCCTCTGGCTATGAAAGAAGTATCTCGAATTTTGGTTTGGGCGGAATCCAGCTCCTGTCTAATCTCTGCGGTTCATATCCCAGGTATAGACAATTGGGAAGCGGATTATCTCAGTCGCCAAACGTTGCATCCGGGCGAATGGTCTCTTCACCCAGAGGTATTTCTTCAGATTGTTCAAATGTGGGAACTTCCAGAAATAGATCTGATGGCTTCTCATCTAAACAAGAAACTTCCCAGGTATCTGTCCAGATCCCGGGATCCTCAGGCGGAGGCAGTGGATGCATTATCACTTCCTTGGAAGTATCATCCTGCCTATATCTTTCCGCCTCTAGTTCTTCTTCCAAGAGTAATCTCCAAGATTCTGAAGGAATGCTCGTTTGTTCTGCTGGTAGCTCCGGCATGGTCTCACAGGTTTTGGTATGCGGATCTTGTCCGGATGGCCTCTTGCCAACCGTGGACTCTTCCGTTAAGACCAGACCTTCTGTCTCAAGGTCCTTTTTTCCATCAGGATCTGAAATCCTTAAATTTAAAGGTATGGAGATTGAACGCTTGATTCTTGGTCACAGAGGTTTCTCTGACTCTGTGATTAATACTATGTTACAGGCTCGTAAATCTGTATCTAGAGAGATATATTATAGAGTCTGGAAGACTTATATTTCTTGGTGTCTTTCTCATCATTTTTCTTGGCATTCTTTTAGAATATAGAGAATATTACAGTTTCTTCAGGATGGTTTAGATAAGGGTTTGTCTGCAAGTTCCTTGAAAGGACAAATCTCTGCTCTTTCTGTTCTTTTTCACAGAAAGATTGCTATTCTTCCTGATATTCATTGTTTTGTACAAGCTTTGGTTCGTATAAAGCCTGTCATTAAGTCAATTTCTCCTCCTTGGAGTTTGAATTTGGTTCTGGGGGCTCTTCAAGCTCCTCCATTTGAACCTATGCATTCATTGGACATTAAATTACTTTCTTGGAAAGTTTTGTTCCTTTTGGCCATCTCTTCTGCCAGAAGAGTTTCTGAATTATCTGCTCTTTCTTGTGAGTCTCCTTTTCTGATTTTTCATCAGGATAAGGCGGTGTTGCGAACTTCTTTTGAATTTTTACCTAAAGTTGTGAATTCCAACAACATTAGTAGAGAAATTGTGGTTCCTTCATTATGTCCTAATCCTAAGAATTCTAAGGAGAAATCGTTGCATTCTTTGGATGTTGTTAGAGCTTTGAAATATTATGTTGAAGCTACTAAATCTTTCCGAAAGACTTCTAGTCTATTTGTTATCTTTTCCGGTTCTAGAAAAGGCCAGAAAGCTTCTGCCATTTCTTTGGCATCTTGGTTGAAATCTTTAATTCATCTTGCCTATGTTGAGTCGGGTAAAACTCCGCCTCAGAAAATTACAGCTCATTCTACTAGGTCAGTTTCTACTTCCTGGGCGTTTAGGAATGAAGCTTCGGTTGATCAGATTTGCAAAGCAGCAACTTGGTCCTCTTTGCATACTTTTACTAAGTTCTACCATTTTGATGTATTTTCTTCTTCTGAAGCAGTTTTTGGTAGAAAAGTACTTCAGGCAGCGGTTTCAGTTTGAATCTTCTGCTTATGTTTTTTCATTAAACTTTATTTTGGGTGTGGATTATTTTCAGCAGGAATTGGCTGTCTTTATTTTGTCCCTCCCTCTCTAGTGACTCTTGTGTGGAAAGATCCACATCTTGGGTAGTCATTATCCCATACGTCACTAGCTCATGGACTCTTGCTAATTACATGAAAGAAAACATAATTTATGTAAGAACTTACCTGATAAATTCATTTCTTTCATATTAGCAAGAGTCCATGAGGCCCGCCCTTTTTTTGTGGTGGTTATGTTTTTGTATAAAGCACAATTATTCCAATTCCTTATTTTATATGCTTTCGCACTTTTTTATCACCCCACTTCTTGGCTATTCGTTAAACTGAATTGTGGGTGTGGTGAGGGGTGTATTTATAGGCATTTTGAGGTTTGGGAAACTTTGCCCCTCCTGGTAGGAATGTATATCCCATACGTCACTAGCTCATGGACTCTTGCTAATATGAAAGAAATGAATTTATCAGGTAAGTTCTTACATAAATTATGTTTTTCATGTGATCCTCCGCTGCACACTGAAGATATGGGGCACCTTGCATTCCTATTGGCTGAATTTTTTAAATCAGCCAATAGGATGAGACCTACTGAAATCTTATTGGCTGATTTGAACAGCCAATAGGATTTCAGTAGCTCTAATTCTATTGGCTGATTTCAAAATTTCAGCCAATAGGAATGCAAGGTACCCTAAATTAAATGCGGTACCTTTCATTCAATTTTTAGTGTACGACGGAGATCGGATGAAGAGGAGCCTCCACACCACTGAGGACCGCCGATTCGAATCCACACATCGGGGAAGACTGCTCCATGCCTTCGCTCTGGATGAAGATAGAAGATGATGGAGCCGCCTGGAAGAAGACCTTCACCGCCGGACTTCAGAAACGGTGAGTACCTATTTGGGGCTTAGTCTTTTTTTTATTTTTTGGGATGGTTTTTTTTTTTTTTTAAGATTAGGGTTTTTTTGTCAGTAAAAGAGCTGAATGCCATTTTAAGGGCAATACCCATACAAATGCCCCTTTAGGGGCAATAGGTAGCTTAGGTTTTTTTAGACTTAGTTTTTTTTATTTTGGGGGGGTTGGTTGGGTGGAGGGTTTTACTGTTAGGGGTTACTTTGTCATTTTTGTTTGAAAAAGAGCTGATTTATTTAGGGCAATGCCCTACAAAGTGCTCTTTTAAGGGTTATTGGTAGTTTATTGATTGAGGGGGTGTTTTTTTATTTTGGGGGTGATTTTTTATAGGGGTATTAGTTTAGGTTTAATGTTTTAATTTTGGATAGCTTTGTTTATTTTTTTCTGTCATTTTACATTTTTAATTTTTTGTAATATTAGCTTTGGGGTTTGTAGTTTTAAAAAAAAAAAATTCCCTCTGCGCAGGCTTATCGCCTAGTATATATATTTCCACAATCTTCATCAATGGTGGGGCCAATCTTCATCCATCCTCAAGGTGCTGTGGGCCCATCTTCGCGGAGGCGGACTATGGCAGCCGCTTCCGCTTCGCTGCTTTTCTTCAGGGAGCCCTCCTGTTCATGCGATCTCCGGCCCCACAACCCGGATGCGTGGAACCCCTTTCTGATTGGCTGATTTCAAATCAGTCATTCCCTATTGGCTAATTAGAATTTAAATATAAAAAAAGTTATTTCTATTGGCTGATTCAAATTATCAAATAGAAAAGCAATCGTCTTTTATAACTTAAATATCTATTTTAAAAAATATCTACATTTTAATTTATAATATCCAATACTTAAACTAATATTCATTATAAATGATCATGCATTTTATTTCAAAGATTGTAGACATAATGTAGTCAGACCTTGCATTGATATTCACTATTTAAACACTTATGCATGTATATTGTATAATGTTTAACTATTGCATATACATTAAAATGTGTTAATGTAAGCTTGTTGTTTTATTAGGGATAACATACATATATATGTTAATATATATTTGTCACAGTAGTCGGTATCATTAAATCATATATTTTAGATAACAGGTATGTAGCTAATATTAATTATATTATATTATTAATCACATTTTAATGAATATGCAAATATTTAAACATTATGCATTGTACATAACAATGCATCATTTACATTTTTAATATTTATGTTTTGGGCCTAAGCTTATACAGTTAGTTTTTAGTTTATGGCAGATTAGGGGGTTAATGTTTAAATAATATGCATAGTCATGTACAATGCATATTGTTTAAATGATTGTAGATACCTTAAAATAGATTTAATGTTTGCAAATATATCTTTGTTTGAAATAATAGCAAGCAGCTTTTAAGATGTATCCAATACTTTAAATAATCTACATTGTACATGACTATGCATATTTTGTCACAGAGATGCTCTAAAATGCCAGTGGCACCGGCAAAACCTCCTTGACCTATCTGGACACATTGGCCTCTAGTTATCAAGCCGTCAACCTCAAGTACGCTGGAATTCCGCACCGTATTTGTGGCGAGGCTGATTCGCCTTAGTTATCAAGCCCTAGATACCGGCAAAAGTAGAATTTAGTGACGTAAGCTTCGATCCGCCGGACTCAGTCCGATACAGATCGATTCTTACGTCACTCCAGATGTTCCGCACATAAGTGCGGCACTATCTGACTACTTTTACTAGTTATCAAAAAACTAGCAGGTACGCTCGGCACTTTTCCGGACAAGCGTACCTGGTTTTCAAACCGCCGCCCTGGAGGCGGCGGATCCCATAGGAATCAATGGGAGTCTGACCATAGCGAAAGTTCATGTTCGCTGCTGCCAGACATCCCATTGATTCCTATGGGAGCTGTCTACACCTAACACCCTAACATGTACCCGAGTCTAAACACCCCTAATCTGCCCCCCCCCCCACACCGCCGCAACTAAATAAAGTTATTACCCCCTAAACCGCCACTATGATAAATATGTTAACCCCTAAACCGCCGCTCCCAGACCCCGCCGCCACCTACATTATACCTATTAACCCCTATACTGCCCCCCCTATACCGTCGCCACCTATAATAAAGTTATTAACCCCTATCCTGCAGATTCCGGACCTCGCCGCAACTAAATAAATAGTTTAACACCTAAACCGCCGCTCCCGGACCCCGCCGCAACCTATATTAAACTTATTAACCCCTAATCTGCCCCCCCTACACCGTCGCCACCTATAATAAAGTTATTAACCCCTATCCTGCCCCCCCTACACCACCGGCACTGTAATAAAATTATTAACCCCTAAACCTAAGTCTAACACTAACCCTAACACCCCCCTAACTTAAATATTAATGAAATACATCTAAATAATATTTCTCTTATTAACTAAATTAATCCTATTTAAAATAAACCCTAATATAGCTACAATATAAATAATAATTATATTGTAGCTATTTTAGGATTTATTTTTATTTTACAGGCATCTTTCAATTTATTTTAACTAGGTACAATAGCTATTAAATAGTTATTAACTATTTAATAGCTACCTAGCTAAAATAAAGAGAAATTTACCTGTAAAATAAAAACTAACCTAAGTTACAATTACACCTAACACTACACTATACTTTAATAAATTATTCCTATTTAAAACTAAATACTTACCTGTAAAATAAACCCTAAGATAGCTACAATATAATTAATAATTACATTGTAGCTATTTTAGGATTTATATTTATTTTACAGGTAACTTTGTATTTATTTAGCTAGTTGGAATAGTTATTAAATAGTTATTAACTATTTAATAACTACCTAGCTAAAAGAAATACAAAATTACCTGTAAAATTAGGCATTTAGATTGGTGTTACAGGGGGAGTGTTGTTTACACATTACGTTAGTGTAGGCGGTATTAGGGACTTAAAGGGACAGTCAAGTCCAAAGAAAACTTTTATGATTTAAATAGGGCATGTCATTTTAAACAACTTCCAAATTTACTTTTATCACCAATTTTGCTTTGTTCTTTTGGTATTCTTAGTTGAAAACTAAACCTAGGAGGTTCATATGCTAATTTCTTAGACCTTTAAGACTGCCTCTAATCTAAATGCATTTTGACCAATAGAGGGCATTAGTTCATGTTTGTTCATATAGATAACATTGAGCTTGTGCATGTGAAGTGACCTAGGAGTAAACACTGTGGCTAAAATGCAAGTCTGTCAAAATAACTGAAATAAGGGGGCAGTCAGCAAAAGCTTAGATACAAGGTAATTACAGAGCTAAAACGTGTATTATTATTATAACTGTGTTATGCAAAACTGGGGAATGGGTAATAAATGGATTAACTTTCTTTTTAAACAACAGCAATTCTGGTGTTGACTGTCCCTTTAAATGGGTGTTTTGGGGGGTGTACATTAGGAGTGATGTAGGTGTAGGCGATCATGGGGAGTTAGCTCGGCGGTACAGGGGGAGTGTAGGTAAGCCGTGATGTAGATGTAGGCGGTCGGTGGGAGTTAGTGAGGCAGAGCAGGGGGAGTGTAGCTTAGGTGTGACGTAGTTGTAGGCGTTCAGGGGGAGTTAGCAAGGCGTGCTAGGAGTAGCCTGTATTTTGCTTTGGACACATCGTCACAAGATCAATATGTTCAAAACAGCAAAGTGCAGGTTGAGAGGGTGTTAGCAGACATGTTTGTCTCGCCAGCATCACCTGAGCAAGTTAGTGTAGCTGTAATTAAATTAATTAAAATCTCCCCATGGCAATATTTGAAGTGTGCCTAGACTGAAAATAATTTTAGTTTCAGTGAGTGCACCATTTGTCCCGTGTAAGTACACTTCGAATAGGGCACCCCCCCCTGCTGCGGGCGGTGACCTCACACTCCCATTGACTTCTATGGAAGCGACATCACTTGGACACACACCTTTTTCTTTCATGTAATTAACAAGAGTCCATGAGCTAGTGACGTATGGGATATACATTCCTACCAGGAGGGGCAAAGTTTCCCAAACCTTAAAATGCCTATAAATACACCCCTCACCACACCCACAAATCAGTTTTACAAACTTTGCCTCCAAGGGAGGTGGTGAAGTAAGTTTGTGCTAGATTCTACGTTGATATGCGCTCCGCAGCAAGTTGGAGCCCGGTTTTCCTCTCAGCGTGCAGTGAATGTCAGAGGGATGTGAGGAGAGTATTGCCTATTGAATGCAGTGATCTCCTTCTACGGGGTCTATTTCATAAGGTTCTCTGTTATCGGTCGTAGAGATTCATCTCTTACCTCCCTTTTCAGATCGATGATATACTCTTATATTTACCATTTCCTCTACTGATTCTCGTTTCAGTACTGGTTTGGCTTTCTACAAACATGTAGATGAGTGTCCTGGGGTAAGTAAGTCTTATTTTCTGTGACACTCTAAGCTATGGTTGGGCACTTTATTTATAAAGTTCTAAATATATGTATTCAAACATTTATTTGCCTTGACTCAGAATGTTCAACTTTCCTTATTTCCAGACAGTCAGTTTCATATTTGGGATTATGCTTTAAATTATCATATTTTTTCTTACCTCAAAAATTTGACTTTTTTCCCTGTGGGCTGTTAGGCTCGCGGGGGCTGAAAATGCTTCATTTTATTGTGTCATTCTTGGCGCGGACTTTTTTGGCGCAAAAATTCTTTTCCGTTTCCGGCGTCATACGTGTCGCCGGAAGTTGCGTCATTTTTGACGTTATTTTGCGCCAAAAATGTCGGCGTTCCGGATGTGGCGTCATTTTTGGCGCCAAAAGCATTTAGGCGCCAAATAATGTGGGCGTCTTATTTGGCGCCAAAAAATATGGGCGTCGCTTTTGTCTCCACATTATTTCAGTCTCATTTTTCATTTGCTTCTGGTTGCTAGAAGCTTGATGTTTGGCATTTTTTTCCCATTCCTGAAACTGTCTTATAAGGAATTTGATCTATTTTGCTTTATATGTTGTTTTTTCTCTTACATATTGCAAGATGTCTCACGTTGCATCTGAGCCAGAAGATACTACAGGAAAACCACTGCCTGCTGGATCTACCAAAGCTAAGTGTATCTGCTGTAAACTTTTGGTAGCTATTCCTCCAGCTGTTGTTTGTAATAATTGTCATGACAAACTTGTTAAAGCAGATAATATTTCCTTTAGTGATGTACCATTGCCTGTTGCAGTTCCCTCAACATCTAAGGTGCAGAATGTTCCTGATAACATAAGAGATTTTGTTTCTGAATCCATAAAGAAGGCTTTGTCTGTTATTTCTCCTTCTAGTAAACGTAAAAAGTCTTTTAAATCTTCTCTCTCTACAGATGAATTTTTAAATGAACACCATCATTCTGATTCTTTGGACTCTTCTGGTTCAGAGGATTCTGTCTCAGAGATTGATGCTGATAAATCTTCATATTTATTTAAGATGGAATTTATTCGCTCTTTACTTAAAGAAGTACTAATTGCTTTAGAAATAGAGGATTCTAGTCCTCTTGATACTAATTCTATACGTTTGGATAAGGTTTTTAAAGCTCCTGCGGTTATTCCAGAAGTCTTTCCTGTTCCTAATGCTATTTCTGCAGTAATTGCTAAGGAATGGGATAAATTGGGTAATTCATTTACTCCTTCTAAACGTTTTAAGCAATTATATCCTGTTCCGCCTGACAGGTTAGAATTTTGGGACAAAATCCCTAAAGTTGATGGGGCTATTTCTACCCTTGCTAAACGTACTACCATTCCTACGTCAGATGGTACCTCGTTTAAAGATCCTTTAGATAGAAAAATTGAATCTTTTCTAAGAAAAGCTTATCTATGTTCAGGTAATCTTCTTAGACCTGCTATATCATTGGCTGATGTTGCTGCAGCTTCAACTTTTTGGTTGGAAACTCTAGCGCAACAAGTAACAAATCGTGATTCTCATGATATTATTATTCTTCTCCAGCATGCTAATAATTTCATCTGTGATGCCATTTTTGATATTATTAGAGTTGATGTTAGATTTATGTCTCTGGCTATCTTAGCCAGAAGAGCTTTATGGCTTAAGACTTGGAATGCTGATATGGCTTCTAAATCAACTCTACTTTCCATTTCTTTCCAGGGAAACAAATTATTTGGTTCTCAGTTGGATTCTATTATTTCAACTGTTACTGGTGGGAAAGGAACTTTTTTACCACAGGATAAAAAGTCTTAAGGTAAAAACAGGGCTAACAATCGTTTTCGTTCCTTTCGTTTCAACAAAGAACAAAAGCCTGATCCTTCGTCCTCAGGAGCAGTTTCAGTTTGGAAACCATCTCCAGTCTGGAATAAATCCAAGCCTGCTAGAAAGGCAAAGCCTGCTTCTAAGTTCACATGAAGGTACGGCCCTCATTCCAGTTCAGCTGGTAGGGGGCAGGTTACGTTTTTTCAAAGAAATTTGGATCAATTCTGTTCACAATCTTTGGATTCAGAACATTGTTTCAGAAGGGTACAGAATTGGTTTCAAGATGAGACCTCCTGCAAAGAGATTTTTTCTTTCCCATGTCCCAGTAAATCCAGTGAAAGCTCAAGCATTTCTGAATTGTGTTTCAGATCTAGAGTTGGCTGGAGTAATTATGCCAGTTCCAGTTCCGGAACAGGGGATGGGGTTTTATTCAAATCTCTTCATTGTACCAAAGAAGGAGAATTCCTTCAGACCAGTTCTGGATCTAAAATTATTGAATCGTTATGTAAGGATACCAACGTTCAAGATGGTAACTGTAAGGACTATATTGCCTTTTGTTCAGCAAGGGAATTATATGTCCACAATAGATTTACAGGATGCATATCTGCATATTCCAATTCATCCAGATCATTATCAGTTCCTGAGATTCTCTTTTCTAGACAAGCATTACCAATTTGTGGCTCTACCGTTTGGCCTTGCTACAGCTCCAAGAATTTTCACAAAGATTCTCGGTGCCCTTCTGTCTGTAATCAGAGAACAGGGTATTGTGGTATTTCCTTATTTGGACGATATCTTGGTACTTGCTCCGTCTTTACATTTAGCAGAGTCTCATACGAATCGACTTGTGTTGTTTCTTCAAGATCATGGTTGGAGGATCAATTTACCAAAAAGTTCTTTGATTCCTCAAACAAGGGTAACCTTTCTGGGTTTCCAGATAGATTCAGTGTCCATGACTTTGTCTTTAACAGACAAGAGACGTCTAAAATTGATTACAGCCTGTCGAAACCTTCAGTCTCAATCATTCCCTTCGGTAGCCTTATGCATGGAAATTCTAGGTCTTATGACTGCTGCATCGGACGCGATCCCCTTTGCTCGTTTTCACATGCGACCTCTTCAGCTCTGTATGCTGAACCAATGGTGCAGGGATTACACGAAGATATATCAATTAATATCTTTAAAACCGATTGTTCGGCACTCTCTAACGTGGTGGACAGATCACCATCGTTTAATTCAGGGGGCTTCTTTTGTTCTTCCGACCTGGACTGTAATTTCAACAGATGCAAGTCTCACAGGTTGGGGAGCTGTGTGGGGATCTCTGACGGCACAAGGAGTTTGGGAATCTCAGGAGGTGAGATTACCGATCAATATCTTGGAACTCTGTGCAGTTTTCAGAGCTCTTCAGTTTTGGCCTCTTCTGAAGAGAGAATCGTTCATTTGTTTTCAGACAGACAATGTCACAACTGTGGCATACATCAATCATCAAGGAGGGACTCACAGTCCTCTGGCTATGAAAGAAGTATCTCGAATTTTGGTTTGGGCGGAATCCAGCTCCTGTCTAATCTCTGCGGTTCATATCCCAGGTGTAGACAATTGGGAAGCGGATTATCTCAGTCGCCAAACGTTGCATCCGGGCGAATGGTCTCTTCACCCAGAGGTATTTCTTCAGATTGTTCAATTGTGGGGGCTTCCAGAGATAGATCTGATGGCCTCTCATCTAAACAAGAAACTTCCCAGGTATCTGTCCAGATCCCGGGATCCTCAGGCGGAGGCAGTGGATGCATTATCACTTCCTTGGAAGTATCATCCTGCCTATATCTTTCCGCCTCTAGTTCTTCTTCCAAGAGTAATCTCCAAGATTCTGAGGGAATGCTCGTTTGTTCTGCTAATAGCTCCGGCATGGCCTCACAGGTTTTGGTATGCGGATCTTGTCCGGATGGCATCTTGCCAGCCATGGACTCTTCCGTTAAGACCAGACCTTCTGTCACAAGGTCCTTTTTTCCATCCGGATCTGAAATCCTTAAATTTAAAGGTATGGAGATTGAACGCTTGATTCTTGGTCATAGAGGTTTCTCTGACTCCGTGATTAATACTATGTTACAGGCTCGTAAATCTGTATCTCGAGAGATATATTATAGAGTCTGGAAGACTTATATTTCTTGGTGTCTTTCTCATCATTTTTCTTGGCATTCTTTTAGAATACCGAGAATTTTACAGTTTCTTCAGGATGGTTTAGATAAGGGTTTGTCCGCAAGTTCTTTGAAAGGACAAATCTCCGCTCTTTCTGTTCTTTTTCACAGAAAGATTGCTATTCTTCCTGATATTCATTGTTTTGTACAAGCTTTGGTTCGTATAAAACCTGTCATTAAGTCAATTTCTCCTCCTTGGAGTTTGAATTTGGTTCTGGGAGCTCTTCAAGCTCCTCCGTTTGAACCTATGCATTCATTGGACATTAAATTACTTTCTTGGAAAGTTTTGTTCCTTTTGGCCATCTCTTCTGCTAGAAGAGTTTCTGAATTATCTGCTCTTTCGTGTGAGTCTCCTTTTCTGATTTTTCATCAGGATAAGGCGGTGTTGCGAACTTCTTTTGAATTTTTACCTAAAGTTGTGAATTCCAACAACATTAGTAGAGAAATTGTGGTTCCTTCATTATGTCCTAATCCTAAGAATTCTAAGGAGAAATCATTGCATTCTTTGGATGTTGTTAGAGCTTTGAAATATTATGTTGAAGCTACGAAATCTTTCCGTAAGACTTCTAGTCTATTTGTTATCTTTTCCGGTTCTAGGAAAGGCCAGAAAGCTTCTGCCATTTCTTTGGCATCTTGGTTGAAATCTTTAATTCATCTTGCCTATGTTGAGTCGGGTAAAATTCCGCCTCAAAGAATTACAGCTCATTCTACTAGGTCAGTATCTACTTCCTGGGCGTTTAGGAATGAAGCTTCGGTTGACCAGATCTGCAAAGCAGCAACTTGGTCCTCTTTGCATACTTTTACTAAATTCTACCATTTTGATGTATTTTCTTCTTCTGAAGCAGTTTTTGGTAGAAAAGTTCTTCAGGCAGCGGTTTCAGTTTGAATCTTCTGCTTATGTTTTTTGTTAAACTTTATTTTGGGTGTGGATTATTTTCAGCAGGAATTGGCTGTCTTTATTTTATCCCTCCCTCTCTAGTGACTCTTGTGTGGAAAGATCCACATCTTGGGTAGTCATTATCCCATACGTCACTAGCTCATGGACTCTTGTTAATTACATGAAAGAAAACATAATTTATGTAAGAACTTACCTGATAAATTCATTTCTTTCATATTAACAAGAGTCCATGAGGCCCACCCTTTTTTGTGGTGGTTATGATTTTTTTGTATAAAGCACAATTATTCCAATTCCTTATTTTATATGCTTCGCACTTTTTTTCTTATCACCCCACTTCTTGGCTATTCGTTAAACTGATTTGTGGGTGTGGTGAGGGGTGTATTTATAGGCATTTTAAGGTTTGGGAAACTTTGCCCCTCCTGGTAGGAATGTATATCCCATACGTCACTAGCTCATGGACTCTTGTTAATATGAAAGAAATGAATTTATCAGGTAAGTTCTTACATAAATTATGTTTTTCAGAAAATCCCGACAGATCGTTGGGCTGCGATGCCGATAAGAAAATCTATGCAGTTTCCCAGTGGTCCGTCGATGTTTTGAACATTGGGGCCTCAGGGAGAACAGTGAAGGTTCTCACAGTTAACAGAACTAGAATTTACATTCAAGAACTCAGATGATAGCAGCAAAAGTATTGTCATCCTGCTGTAGGCACAACATTGTGCACGCTCTAGCTGTTTTTGATGTTCAGGGTACACAAATTTTAAGACAGAGTTTTCCAGATGGAATGGCAGCTAGTAGGGACCATTATTTTGGGTTACCATAAATTGTTTTTATGGCCTCCAGGTTTTATCAGATTACATTATTTTTCAGTCACTATCCAACATTTCTGTCCCTGGGAATATACTTTTGTCCTTTCTTCATCTGCTGTAAGAATTGAGCGAGAAGAAAGCAATTTGTATTATGATTCTGATCTTTTTGGACTCTTACATCATAGTTCCTTTTCATTCAGAATTTCATGGTGTGTTTTTTTGTGTGGCCTTTTTTTAATTATATTTAATAGCTACCTTGTTAAAATAATTACCAATTTACCTGTAAAATAAATCCTAACCTAAGTTACAAATACACCTACACTATCAATAAATTAAATAAACTACAAATATCTAAACTAAAATACAATTAAATAAACTAAACTAAATTACAAAAAAACAAAACACTAAATTACAAAAAATATAAAAAGATTACAAGATTTTTAAGCTAATTACACCTATTCTAAGCCCCCTAATAAAATAATAAAGCCCCCCAAAATAAAAAAATGTCCCTACCCTATTCTAAAATACAAATGTTACCAACTCTATTACCTTACCAGCCCTTAAAAGGGCCTCTTGCGGGGCATGCCCCAAAGAAATCGTCTCTTTTGCCTGTAAAAAAAAACCACAATACCACCCCCCAACATTATACAACCCACCACCAACATACAGCTACTCCTAACCCAAACCCCCCTTAAATAAACCTAACACTACCCCCTGAAGATCTCCCTACCTTGTCTTCATCCAGCCGGGTAGAACTCTTCATCCGATCCGGGCGATGTCTTCAATCAAGCGGCAAAGAAGAAGTCTTCCATCCGGCGATGTCTTCAATCAAGCGGCAGAGAACCAATCAGCCAATCGGATTGAACTTTAATCTGATTGTCTGATTCAATCAGCCAATCAGATTTTTCTACCTTAATTCTGATTGGCTGATAGAATCCTATCAGCCAATCAGAATTCGATGGACACCATCTTGGATGATGTCATTTAAAGGAACCTCATTCGTCGGGAAGTAGTCGTGCCGGATGGATGTTCCGCGTCGGAGGAGCGAAGAAAGAAGATTGAAGATGCCGCTTGGAAGAAAACTTCGCCCCGATGGAGGACCTCTTCTCTGCCGCTTGATTGAAGACATCGCCGGATGGAAGACTTCTTCTTTGCCGCTTGGATGAAGACATCGCTGGATGGAAGACTTCTTCTCTGCCGCTTGATTGAAGACATCGCCCGGATCGGATGAAGAGTTCTGCCCGGCTGGATGAAGACAAGGTAGGGAAATCTTCAGGGGGGTAGTGTTAGGTTTATTTAAGGGGGGGTTTGGGTTAGAGTAGGGGTATGTGGGTGGTGGGTTGTAATGTTGGGGGGTGGTATTGTGGTTTTTTTTTTACAGGCAAAAGAGCTGATTTCTTTGGGGCTTGCCCCGCAAAAGGCCCTTTTAAGGGCTGGTAAGGTAATAGAGCTGTTAACTTTTGTATTTTAGAATAGGGTAGGGACATTTGTTTTGGGGGGCTTTATTATTTTATTAGGGGGCTTAGAATAGGTGTAATTAGCTTAAAAATCTTGTAATCTTTTTTTATTTTTTGTAATTTAGTGGGGGGGTTTTTGTAATTTAGTTTAGTTTATTTAATTGTATTTTAGTTTAGATATTTGTAGTTTATTTAATTTATTGATAGTGTAGGTGTATTTGTAACTTAGGTTAGGATTTATTTTACAGGTAAATTGGTAATTAATTTAACTAGGTAGCTATTAAATAGTTATTAACTATTTAATAGCTATTGTACCTAGTTAAAATAAATACCAAGTTACCTGTAAAATAAATATAAACCCTAAAATAGCTACAATGTAATTATTAATTACATTGTAGCTATCTTAGGGTTTATTTTATAGGTAAGTATTTAGATTTAAATATGAATATTTTAATTATTAATATTAATTAGATTTATTTTAATAAGAATTTAGTTAGGGATGTTAGAGTTAGATAGGGTTATTATACTTAATATATATATATATATATATATTAAGTATAATATAATAATATAATAATATATATATATATATAATATAATAACGATATTAACTATATTAACCCTAATATAATTAGGGTTAATATAGCTGGCGGCGGTGTAGGGGGATTAGATTAGGGGTTAATGTATTTAATATAGCTGGCGGCGGTATAGGGGGATTAAATTAGGGGTTAATAATTTTAATATAGCTGGCGGCGGTGTAAGGGGCTCACATTAGGGGGTAGTTAATGTAGATGGCGGCGGGGTAGGAGCTCACATTAGGGGGTAGGTAATATAGCTTGCGGCGGGGTAGGAGCTCACATTAGGGGGTAGTTAATGTAGGTGGTGGCGGTGTAGGGGGCTCACATTAGGGGGTAGGTAATGTAGGTGGCGGCGGTGTAAGGGGCTCACATTAGGGGGTAGGTAATGTAGGTGGCGGCGGGGTAGAAGCTCACATTAGGGGGTAGGTAATATAGCTGGCGGCGGTGTAGGGGGCTCACATTAGGGGGTAGTTAATGTAGGGGGCTCACATTAGGGGGTAGGTAATGTAGGTGGCGGCGGTGTAAGGGGCTCACATTAGGGGGTAGGTAATGTAGGTGGTGGCGGTGTAAGGGGCTCCCATTAGGGGGTAGGTAATGTAGCTGGCGACGGTGTAGGGGGATCACATTAGGGGGTTATACTTTTAATGTAGGTGGCGTCGGGGTCCGGGAGCGGTGGTTTAGGGGTTAAATACTTTATTAGGGATTGCGGCTGGGGATCGCGGTTGACAGGTAGATAGACATTGCGCATGCGTTAGGTGTTAGGTTTTATTTAGCAGGTAGTTTAGGGAGTTACGGGGCTCCAATAGACAGCGTAAGGCTTACTACGGCTGCTTTTTGTGGCGAGGTGAAATGGAGTAAGATTTTCGCCACGTAAGTCCTTACGCTGTATATTGGATACCAAACTGCGCGGGTTTGGTATACCTGCCTATGGCCCAAAAAACTACGGCCGAAGGCAGAAATATACGAGCGTAACTTCTAGGTTACGCCGTATATAGGATACCAAACCCGCGCAAAATTCGGCGTCGCCGGCTTTTGCGGGCGACGCTGCATATCGGATCGGTCCCAAGAGCTCTGTTAGGGTCCCTTCCTTGTCAGTGTAAACAGCTATTTTTCTTGCTGCTGCAGGTTATTGCCACTTTAATTTAAAAGGGCTGACTCCCTGTTTTCAAATGAGTTGTCTCTGTAAGATGTGGGTAATCAATTAAAAGCTGCAATTACCCGTAAAACTATGTTCAGTAAGGCAGGCACCCCTCTTTCAAATGAGGGATCACTTGTATCTTATTAACATAATGGGAGGTAGGGACTCCATTAGAGCCTCCTTGCCCTTAAAGGAACAGTATAAAATAAAATTGTTTTTCCCTTAATGTGTTGCCAATTACTTTTTGTACCAGCAGCAGAGTATACAATGTATGAGATTTGCTTTTTTTAAGGCTTATCTGTGTATATGAATGAGCTGATTTTGTGGTTTGAAGCCACAACCTAATCAAATGGGTTGAGCTTGTAGGCATAATCAGATCTAATTTCTTTATCACACTGTGTACATATACCTGCTTCCTTATCTGTCTATAAATCAATCACCAATACTTGGAGAGAACAATGGAAAATTAACATTTTATAACCTTATCTCTTCTATAACCCACTGGGAGTGTAATTTCTTCAACTGGCTGTGTTAATACAGCTTGGCCTTGAGGCCAAAAACTTTCAGGATGGGTGGGGATACCATAGGCTAAATAAACTAATCAAATGCCAATATAAGGGTAATGGATATAATTTTAAACAATTTAATATACTCCAGCAGTTAAAGTGGATCATTGGGAGCAAATTAAATGGGAGAACATTTTTAAATAAACTGTCCTTTTAATGTACACATAACATCATGTGCTGCTGCAGGTTATTGCCTTTTTATGGTGATCACTTGCATCTTAGTGGGGCCGCTTTCAAATTGAGGTCTCTTTGTCCTGTTAGTAGTCTGGGGTTTGGGATATATATAGGTTCTTATAATCCTCTGTCCTCTTCTCCGTCCCCGTCCCCCCCCCGACCAAGGATTACAACAAATAATCCCCTGACTCAGCAGGGAGTTCCTGGATATCTGTGACATCATCACACATGAGCGTGGCAGCATCACAGGCAGTTCCATCAAGACCTGGTAAAGAAGAATGAGACTAGGCATATACATTTGGAGGATTTGAATACTGAATAAGGTGGATGCTCGCAGCATATAGCTCTTTTCTGAGATGGATTTCTTCTTATGAAAGCACAACACACTAAGAAATCTGGCTTTAAAAAAGGCCAAATGTTGCAAGGGGCTGCCTTCTGCATTTGGATCCTTACACATGATCCAAATGCCCATGCCTTAAGGAGACTGTAGCCTCCTTTCCTTGCTCTGATGTAGGGGGTTCCCAGTATCAGGATTGGAAAGGGGACCTCCTAGGAAGAAGACACAAAGTCATAATTTGCACACATCATTAATTACTTTTTTATATGAAATGATAATTTGATGTTCAGAAACTCTTCATTACAAAAAAAAATGGTGGAAAAGCAAAATTTTAAAAAATTAAGTTCAATGCTTTGTGTAAGCAATAGTTATAAAGAGAACTTTTGGAACTGAAATGATTGTGACCAAGTTAAAAAAAAAATACATTTAAATGCTTTTTTTTAACCTATTTCTTTTAACCTATTTCAGCAATTAACAAGTATAGGATGTCTAGTAGACTGCCCTTAAAGGGACACAACCCAATTTTTTCTTTCGTGATTCAAATAGAGCATGAAATTTTAAGTAACTTTTGTAATTTACTTCTATTATCAAATTTTCTTCATTCTTTTGGTATCTTTATTTGAAATGCAAGAATGTAAGTTTAGATGCCGGCCCATTTTTGGTGAACAACATAGGTTGTTCGTGCTGATTGGTGGATAAATAAATCCACCAATAAAAAGTGCTGTCCAGAGTCCTGAACCAAAAAAACAAACTTAGATTCCTTCTTTTTCAAATAAAGATAGCAAGAGAACGAATATAAATTGATAATAGGAGTAAATTAGAAAGTTGCTTAAATTTGCATGCTCTATCTGAATCACGAAAGAAAAAAATTGGGTTCAGTGTCCCTTTAAGCTTTAGCATGGAGCTAAAAAAGTGTAGGGGTCATAGTCTTTTCCTTGTTTTAGACTTTAGAACAGTTCAAATTCTCTCAAAATAAAAAAATATATAATTAATAAATAACATCACTCTCATATTTATTATCAACAGGTGAATTCCCAAACTGCAATACATCTAGTCATGGTCAGAGTGCCGATATTTCTTTGAATTTTCTTCAAACTCAAAGCAGCCAAGTAGGAAATTTATGTTCTGAATATGGGAAATGTTTTACTCTGAAATCAACTCTTATTAACCCTCAAGAAATTCATACAAGGGAGAAAGCATTTTCATGTTCTTACTGTGGAAAATGTTTTACTCTAAAATCAAATCTTACAAAGCATCAGAAAAGTCATACAGGAGAGAAGCCATTTTCCTGTTCTCAATGTGGGAAATGTTTTACTCGGAAATCAACTCTTATTCAGCATAAGACAATTCATACTGGAGAAAAAGCATTTTCATGTTCTGACTGTGGGAAACGTTTTACTAGGGAATCAACTCTTATTCATCATCAGAAGATTCATACAGGAGAGAAGCAATTTTTCTGTACTGACTGTGGGAAATGTTTTATTCGGAAATCAACTCTTATTTATCATCAGAAACTTCATACAGGAGAGAGAGGATTTTTATGTTCTGTTTGTGAGAAATGTTTTCTTTTGAAATCAGATTTTATTAGGCACCAGAAAATTCATACAGGAGAGAAAGCATTTTTATGTTCTGACTGTGGAAAAAGTTTTACTCTGAAATCAAATCTTATTTCACATCAGAAAGTTCATACTGGGGAGAAGCCATTTTCCTGTTCTGAATGTGGCAAATGTTTTAGTCGGAAATCAACTCTTGCTCAGCATCAGACAATTCATACAGGAAAGAAATCATTTTCATGTTCGGACTGTGGGAAATGTTTTACTCTGAAACCATATCTTATTAGTCATCAGAGAATTCATACAAGAGTGGAAGCATTTTCATGTTCTGAATATGGAAAATGTTTTACTCAGAAGTCAAATCATAGTCCTCATCAGAAAATTGATATTAAAGAAAATAATGGAAGTTAGAGCTTAACCTCTTAAGTTCAGAGAGTGCCACATAGTCATCATCCGCACTATGCCTAGAGTACAGATGATGACTACATGTTGTCTGAGGGGTGCACTTTTGGAGCTGTTTAATTCCCCCTCTGCATCTTAAATGGTTATAAGTTGGCCTAGTGTATTCATCATTCCTGGGAGAGCCCCCATGTGTAGATCAAAGTTATATAAATAAATCCAAAGGCCTATATTTGTATGTTGATAAACCCCTCTTTGAAACTTAGGTACTGTTGAGGGCATTATAGTCAGGTGATTGCTCAGGTGACAACATTCCCTAGTGGGAATTTAGATTGACCAGTTGTTTAGGTGTACAGGATGAGCGCCTACATTATCAAAAGTGTAAGAGGCCCCCCAAAAACCCTTGTCGGGATGAGCCCTCCTGGTTGCATAAAATGCATTGTGCAGAAACAAATAAAAAATACAGATTTTTACTTTTGATTTTCAATTGATATTTTTATAGAAAAGCAATGAAGTTTAAATTGATTATATAAATGATACCTTGTATGAAGTTGTAAACAATTGAGACAATGCAATATAATTGTCATGTTGCGAAATGATGTAAATGTAGTTTTTTTTATATGTTTAATTTTGGGTATTAAAACTACTTTGCACAATATTTTGATTACTTATGTTGTCCCTTTTATATGTGGTCACTAAAAATTGTGGCTTTCCAATTCCCCTCAGTTTCTATAGTTTAGGTAAATGTCTTGTTAAATAGAGAAGAAAAAACATTGGCACTACTAAGAGTGAGGACTACTGCCTCATTTGTAAAATCCACAATATTATTGCTGTAGATTCAAGGCGCGGTGCTGTGTACAATACTAGTAGACAAAAAAAGGGAGGATGGGAGGGTAAGACCCTCCTAAGTATACACAAATAGCACTCTAGAGTCCAGGATAAATCCAATTAATAAACAAAAGATCTGGCTCGGGTACTGAGATTAAAATATTAAAATATACTAAAAAACAGGGTGCAAACTAAAATTACGACCTGGGGCAGAGTAAGCGTGATAGTTTGCTAATGCTGATAATACAGTGGTGTGCAATGGTCCATTGAGAGTGGTGTGAATAACCAATAAATGTGCATAATCAAAAGGACATCACTAGCAGCCGTACAATGCTAGAGATATGATAGTACCTTCGATGATAGGCACGAGTAACGATTGAGCTCTATATTACTTTGCACCTATACAGTACAACATCCACACATCATTATAATAAGGAGAGTGAAACTAAAAGTTAACACAGTTAAATGTAAGTCACTGTTATGTATCAGTGATGGATTGTTATAAAATATAGTTAAACTCTACATATCTCCATCATTAGAATGATGTAATCTCTTTGTGTAGCCACAGAATGTTGTTAGCAATTACTAAATAAGTGCAAATTACATATATACCAAATATTGTAGAGAACAAATGTTGATGCGTAATACAATATATACGAGTGTTGGGATATAACTCAAAAGTGAGCTATTATTAATGCATAACTGCACAAGCCAGCATTGTTAATTTGAATATACAATACTTTACTGGATTGCAGTAGTGATATTTATAAGCGTGCCCAACTTTAAAGTATGTGTCTAATTCAACATTATTATTAAATCCCTAGCAACATTGTATTGTTAAAGGCATGATTGGTGCATACAATATTGAGGAAAAGGAAGAGAGAGGCTTATATTGGAATATCAGTAGTTGATACCAAATTGTCAGGCCAATCCGGTAGTCAGGATTATAAGAGGTTGGGCTCAAAGTTATTCCCCACCTCAGTATGAATAACTGTTAATATGCTGTAATATATTTCAGTGGGTTGACTTCCACATATAATATTTAAGTCTGCATATATATGTTAAGAACATACCAACATTATGCTGTTTAGTTGCTAGGTATATAGTGTAAACCTGAGAACAGAGTAGCCACTCTTAAAGGGATACTAAACCCACATTTTTTCTTTCACGATTCAGTTAGAGCATGCAATTTTAAGCAACTTTCTAATTTACTCCTAATATTAATTTTTCTTCATTCTCATTCTATTTTTATTTGAACAAGCAAGAATGTTGAGCTTAACTTGAGATGGTATTATATAAATGCTCAATATATGAATATGCCTTAAATACTAAAAAGCATTCAGCATTAATCCCGTTTAATACAGGACACAAACGGTTAAGTAGGAGATCGCTGTGAACATTCATATGTAACCATAGATACCCTCTTTGAGCAGTAGCTGTTGAAGTGCACACTATGTACCAGTGCCAATTATAGTAGGGGCATGAGCATTCGTATTTTATGCGGTATAATAAACAAAGAGTCTAGAGATCAAATGTAAATATGTGACCGCATATATGAGTAGCCGTGGTAGCGGTTTGTAAAGGAATAATACGTTGTGATCCGAAAGTATTATTGTATCACAGGCTGCCCGAGCCCTTAGAGCCCAAAGAGTTACTCTCAATAAGTTATCGATAACGGTATATTACGGATCATTCAGCAATAAAAGACTGTGCACAAAAAATAAGGGGTCACGCTACTCGTGCCACCAGAACGCTAACCTAAAACACAGGAGTTCCCTAGACTCCTCACCAGAGCCCTAACATGTTTCGCCGCTTGTCTGCTTTGTCAAAGAGATTACTTTTATTTGTACCATACAATGGTGAAGATTACTTCATTCTAATGATGGAGATATGTAGAGTTTAACTATATTTTATAACAATCCATCACTGATACATAACAGTGACTTACGTTTAACTGTGTTAACTTTTAGTTTCTCCTTATAACCACCGCTGTGTTGATGTGTGGATGTTGTACTGTACAGGTGCAAAGTAATATAGAGCCCAATAGTTACTCGTGCCTATCATCAAAGGTACTATCATATCTCTAGCATTGTACAGCTGCTAGTGATGTCCTTTTGATTAGGCACATTTATTGGTTATTCACACCACTCTCAATGAACCATTGCACACCACTGTATTATCAGCATTAGTAATCTCTATCATGCTTACTCTGTCCCAGGTAGTCATTTTAATTTGCTCCCTGTTTTTTAGTTTAATTTCAATAAAAATTATATTTTAGTCTCAGTATCACATTTAAACAGAAATAGAGCCTTTTTTTTCCCTATCAAAACTATATTTTTTAGTAGAAAACCCAAAGTATTGATCTAGGCCCATTTTGGTATATTTCATGCCGCCAAATGTGATCAAATAAAAAAAATTGTTAACTTTTTCACAATTTTAGGTTTCTCACTGAAATGATTTACAAACAGCTTGTGCAATCATGGCACAAATGGTTGTAAATGCTTCTTTGGGATCCCCTTTGTTCATAAATAGCAGACATATATGGCTTTGGCATTGCTTTTAGATAATTAGTAGGCCGCTAAATGCCCCTGCGCACCATACTTGTATTATGACCAGCAGTGGAAAGGTTAATTAGGTAGCTTGTAGGGTAAATTTTAGCTTTAGTGTAGAGATCAGCCTCCTCCTTAAACCCTCTCAAACAGCTCTTTTCTCCCCCACCCTCCAAAGGTCACCCCCATCTTAAGTACTGGCAGAACATCTGCCAGTATAAAATCAAAGGTTGTTGTTGTTTTTTTTGCTTTTTCTTTAATTATATATTTTCTGCAGCTTAGTATCCCCCCTTACCTCCCAACCTCCCTGATCCCCCCAAACAGCTCTCTAACCTTCCCCCCTCTACCTATTTGCAGCCATCTTAGGTACTGGCAGCTGTCTGCCAGTACCCAGTTTGCTGCAAAATAGGCAATTTAAAAAAAAAAAATATATATATATATATATATATATATATATATATATAGGTAGCCCTCAGTTTACGCCGGGTTAGGTTCCAGAAGGAATGGTTGTAAATCGAAACCGTTGTAAATTGAAACCCAGTTTATAATGTAAGTCAATGGGAAGTGAGGGAGAGAGGTTCCGGGCCCCTCTCAAAATTGTCATAAGTAACACCTAATACATTATTTTTGAAGCTTTGAAATGAAGACTTTAAATGCTAAACAGCATTATTAACCTAATAAAATAATCACACAACACAGAATATATAATTACACTAAGTTAAATGAACAAAAACATTTGCTAAACAGCATTATAAACCTAATAAAATAATCACACAACACAGACTTAACTTGCATTTTTCTGCAAACAGTTCTTTCTATGCATTCCAATCTGGACTGATTTATAGACAGGAAGATCTTGTTCCTTTGAAATCTGCTCGATAGCTCAGGTCTGGTTAAACTGATTTATTTCAGCTTGCTTGGCTTTGCTGCAACACAAGCGGACAGCTCCATCTACTGGCTATTTTAATAAATGCACTGCTTCTCAATGCTTTTCAATAGCAGTCACATGACAGGAAAAAAAAGGTTGTTATTCTGAAACGGTGTAAAACGAGGGCCACCTATATATATAATACCCATTTTTCTGTAGTGTAGCTGCCCCCCTCAATACCCAAACCCCCCTCCCAGATCCCTTTTCCTCAAATTATCCCACATAGGATCCCCCACATTGCCCCTCCTTCCTCCTCAATCACGCAGCTTTAAGTTTGTTTTGTTTTTCCCTGTAGCGTGGTGTAGCGGTCCTGCCCTCCTCCAGCGATGGGCCGCCCACCCACCTCCCTTCTTACGCTCCCACACACCAACGATCAGTCCCACTGCTGTCCAATGCAGACAGGGCCACAGAGTGGCCCTGTCTGCTTTGGTAACTCTGCAACTCTATTTCTGCAGTGCACGACTCGTGGGGCATGCATATATATAGCGCAATCTCGCAATTTTGAGCGCAATCACGGCAGAGATAAGCCCAGGACTGCAGCGACGTACAGGGTACGGCGCTGGTCATTAAGGGGATATAAAAAAGCGCTGTATAGTGTATGATACAATCTCCGATATACAGTGTGGTGTACAGAATTCTCAAATAACAGCTTGCTTCTTCTGACAGACTAACGACGAATGAAGGTACCTTTAAATGACGTCATCCAAGATGGCATCCCTTAGATTCCGATTGGCTGATAGAATTCTATCAGCCAATCGGAATTAAGGTAGAAAAAATCCTATTGGCTGATTGGATCAGCCAATAGGATTGAGCTTGCATTCCATTGGCTGATTGGAACAGCCAATAGAATGTGAGCTCAATCCTATTGGCTGATTGGATCAGCCAATAGGATTGAAGTTCAATCCTATTGGCTGGTCCAATCAGCCAATAGGATTTTTTCTACCTTAATTCCGATTGGGTGATAGATTACGATTGGCTGATAGAATTCTAAGGGACGTCATCTTGGATGACGTCATTTAAAGGTACCTTCATTCGTTGTTAGTCCGTCAGAAGAAGAGGATGCTCCGCTTCGGATGTCTTGAAGATGGACCCGCTCCGCGCAGGAAGGATGAAGATAGAAGATGCCGTCTGGATGAAGACTTCTGCCCGTCTGGAGGACCACTTCTGCAGGCTTCCTTGAGGACATCTTGCCTGTTGGATGAAGACTTCTCCCGGTAAGTGAATCTTCGGGGGTTAGTGTTAGGATTTTTTTAAGGGTGTATTGGGTGGGTTTATTTTTTAGGTTAGGGCTTTGGGCCTGCAATAGAGCTAAATGCCCTTTTAAGGGCAATGCCCATCCAAATGCCCTTTTCAGGGCAATGGGGAGCATAGGTTTTTTTAGTTAGGCTTTTATTTGGGGGGTTGGTTGTGTGGGTGGTGGGTTTGGGGGGGTTGTTTGTATTTTTTTTTTTCAGGTAAAAGAGCTGATTTCTTTGGGGCAATGCCCCGCAAAAGGCCCTTTTAAGGGCTAATGATCGTTTAGTTTAGGCTAGGGTTTTTTTTTTATTTTGGGTGGGCTTTTTTTTATTTTGATAGGGCTATTAGATTAGGTGTAATTAGTTTAAAGATCTGTAATTTAGTTTTTATTTTCTGTAATTTAGTGGGGGGTTTGGGGGATTTTTTAGCTAATTTAATTTATTTAATTGTATTTAATTTAGGTAATTTATTTAATTGTAGTGTAGTGTTAGGTGTTAGTGTAACTTAGGTTAGGTTTTATTTTACAGGTAAATTTATATTTATTTTAGCTAGGTAGTTATTCAATAGTTAATAACTATTTAGAAACTATTCTACCTAGTTAAAATAAATACAAACTTGCCTGTAAAATAAAAATAAACCCTAAGGTAGATACAATGTAACTATTAGTTATATTGTAGCTATCTTAGGGTTTATTTTACAGGTAAGTATTTAGTTTTAAATAGGAATAATTTACTTAATGATAGTAATTTTATTTTGATTTATTTAAATTATATTTAAGTTAGGGGGTGTTAGGGTTAGGGTTAGACAGGTTTAGGGGTTAATAAATTTAGAATAGTGGCTGCGACATTGGGGGCGGCAGATTAGGGGTTAATAAGTGTAGGTAGGTTGCGACGACATTGGGGGCGGCAGATTAGGGGTTAATAAATATAAGGGCCATTGGCAGTTTAGTGTAGGCTAGGTTTTTTTTTATTTTGGGCGGGCTTTTTTATTTTGATAGGGCTATTAGATTAGGTGTAATTAGTTTAAATATTTGATCATTTCTTTTTTATTTTGTGTAATTTAGTGTTTATTATTTTTTGGAATTTAGATAAATGTATTCTTGTAATATTTGGAATTCTAGGAAGGAAAGAATAGAGGGCGCCACATGGTGCAGATCATAAAAATAGATAAAAGCAACAATTGGATCACAAGAATCCTACTCACACAGTATAAAGCACCAATGTGCAGTATTCGCAGTCCGGAACCACACGTCGTCCGGTAGACCTCTTTTGAAGTGTGTCGTCAGATGGGATTCCTCATCTCACCAGGGAGAGTCCAGGGAAATCCAAAGTGGTGAAATGGGAGCAAATCAGTGTCCAAAATAGCTCACACCAAAGATCCAAAAAGTTCCAAATAGATGGTAATACAATATGATAGGCCTAAGCCAAAATGATGCAGCAGGTAGAGAGTTAAAAAGTAAGATAAAATTTATTCCAAATTAAAAACAACAGCAGCGCGTTTCTCAGTGTTAAACACTGTTTCATCAGGCTATACAAACATACTCTCAACTGCCATATTTAAAATAAACAAGAACCAATCATTGATCGGAACAAAATCCACACCCTTATTGGGGTATACCATTATACACATAATAAGGTGAACAGCAGTTTTTATTTATAACATTGTTTTGATTAAAACTACATAAAATTCTATAAAATCTGCAGAACCTATTGTAGTATGCTATATAAGCAATCATTTTCCAAAGACAACAAAATGTGGTATCTTATTAGAGACATAAAGTAATTCTAGTATGTTATCATTTGCAACCCTGGCATAGTCAGATAGTGGTATGAACTGTTAATAGCAACAGCCTTTTGTTAGTAACAACTTTTTATTACATGTAATTTTGAACATACCAATATTTTTTATTATTAATAATGTAGTTACATATATTACTCATTTACTGGTTTGGGGAATATAAAGAGATGATAATTAAAATGTTTATTAGTTTAGAGGGCGACTATAATAGACACTTCATGTTTCTATAGTAACCCTCCTGTGTCAATCTCGAAACAGGTTTGATGACAGAGAGGGGGTGTGTGGTTAAAGTCACGCCAAAAACTCTGGAACGGTCAGGCCAAATTTACAACTACCTGTTGAAGTGATATCTATAAATTGTAGACCACATCACTCTCGCTGTTTAGAAAGATCAGTTAAGATTAACAAAGTAACATAACACGGCGTCTGAGCTGATAGCGTGAATGTTGACCAGGGGGTGTGTGGATTACGGTACAGCGGTGTGTATGAGTTAGCCAATCAGAGTGACCGAAAAATTCGGAGAACCAATCAAGTGAATAGATGAAAGCAAAGGGGATGGAGGATGTGAGGTACACCCGTGTAATGGGGGCGTGAGTGTGAACGGACATAAGTGGAGATTGACAGTCTGTCTATTTATGGGGCCTGTCAGTGATCAAATATATGATGAGGGGAGCGGAACACACTAAGTCCATTCCTAACATCATAGTAGATGGTTAGA
This sequence comes from Bombina bombina, assembly GCF_027579735.1. Classification (NCBI taxonomy): domain Eukaryota; kingdom Metazoa; phylum Chordata; class Amphibia; order Anura; family Bombinatoridae; genus Bombina; species Bombina bombina. The sequence goes on along the minus strand of NC_069502.1, from coordinate 871,242,015 downwards.
TAGCATAAGAGAAAGCATAACGGTGATAGGTAATAAGGATTAATTAAATCTCGTGATATGTGCATACAAAATAATTCGATCAGATAATAAAGACTATAAATTAACATGTTATAATAAATGGATGATTAATAATACCTTATGGGTATATAAATATAAAAGAAAGTAATGATTTTTATAGTGCAGTGAATTAATATTAAAAATGGCCAGTATGGTGAAGATGCTAATATCTGTGATGTGACTACATGCATGTGAATTCTGCATGCAGTATGTGTAATCAGATGGGCTAACATTCAGTACCAAGTGAGGGCAATCTCATATAAGGTTGGTGTAGTGTGTATAGAGCCGTGACCGGCAACAATTAACCATCATAAAATATATAGGATATATGACTGAGAACTAGGAACCTAATATCTAATTCTTAAAAGGGAGGTTAAAGGTATATAAGGGTTAGTACTTCTTAAAGGGACATTATTATATGTGTCTAAAATATAGCCAATGTTATTGGCTACCAGTATTATAACAATATATAATCAGAACTGAATACCGAATGACTAATTAAACATAAGATATAATAAAATTAAAATTAGTAATAAATTCCTTAAAGGGACATATAAATGGCTACCAATGTTATAACATTATAACACTTGCCGAATCCCTTTAAGAGAGCAGCCAGGATGTTATCTATAAATGAATGCCATAATAAAAGACTACTTTTAGGGTCTAATAGCACACAGTTAATTGATAATGATTCCATGAATGAACATACATCTGGAGTCCCTATACAAACTATGTTCTATAAATTGGAGGAGCAGCTTAAAAACGAATGCAGACACTGGTGGGACTTAGACACTTTAAAGAAATACCTGAGTCTCAAACAGATACCCAGGGGTCTGCGCATGTTTAAAAGTTGCTCCTTCAAAGATAACCCCACATTATTATCTGAATGGGAAACAGCACTCAATGAATGTTCTTTTAAATTTATTAATATATTAATATCACATAGAGAGAAACTAGTTAATGAAGCAAGTAAAGAAATTGAATCAATACAGAAACAACTACTAATAGAACAAAATAATGAGAAATATGAAGGTCTTAATCAGCTAGTATTGGATAGGATTGACAAATATGAACAAGATATTATTAACCTTAAAAACAAGAAATTAGCTAGAGACAACGAATACTACAAACAAGGCGTGGTGTATACTTATATGAAAAAAACACCACAAGACACTAATGGTACTAACCAAAGAGAAGAAAGTAGAACCACCCAAACATCTAGGGATAATCAACCACAGAATACACATGAATGGACACTAGTTGAGAGAACTCGTAACAGACATAGAAATAATGATGTTTCCAATCACCATCACAATAACTATTCCAATCGTCATTATGAACCCAAAGAACATTATTCAAATAACAATATGAATCATACTCACAGGAATCATTCCAATCACCATTTTGAGTATGATTATTATTCCAATAGACATCACCATCAGAATGATTCACATAGAGGATCCACACATTATACGGATCAAAATAGAAATATCGATTACAATAGATACGAATCTCATAATAGATTTGCGATGCTAAGAGACAAGTCCCTCAATAGACCTGAGTTTAATTATAACTAGGGATGCACCGAAATTTCGGCCGCCGAAAATGTCATTTTTGGCTATTTCTGTTTTCGGGTTTTTTGCTTGTTATTTTCGGTAAAATTATTGTGTAGATGTTTCAAATTTGATGCTAGCCTAGAGCTGCTGTTTAGGTTTATTACTTGACTTACTGTTCTGCATATAATGAGTTTTCTAGGACTATACTTTATTTGGATAATTGGTAAAAAAAAAAACCTGTTAAATATGATTCTGTTACATAGAACTAAATGAAGAATAATACAGTATATTGACATTTATAATTGTTTTAAGTAGAGATGCACCCAAATTTTGGTCGCAGAAACATTTTAGCCGAAAATTGCATTATTTTTTGCCTTTTTTTTTCTTTTTCTTTTTGTCCAATCTTAGTGTGTTACTTTCAATAAAAGTGTGGGCTTTTTTTATTGGCTCTAATTTTGCAAAAATAAAACTAAAAAAAAAAGAAAATTTGAAAATAATTTGAAAAAATACATTTTCGGTATTAGTTTCGGTTTTCTGCCAAGTGCATCCCGGATTTTCGGATTCGGTTTCGGTCCAGAATTTCCATTTCGGTGCATCACTAATTATAACTCTAGGCCAGAATACCAACATGGCCCCAGACATTTTAACAATAATAGTAATCGACCTATTTATAATAAACCAATTTATCCCAAACCAAAACAGAATGGTCAGCACCAGAATAACACGTCAGAACATTACTCATATTCCAATAGACGTCAAAATCAGCATCAGAACTTTTCAAATTCCAATCATAATCATCATAACCCTTCTTCCCATATTTCTTATCCTGACACACGCTCTAGACTGAGATCAGCAGGACAATCTCCTGATACCCGATCTAGATCTAGACCAGATGACCAATATCCCAATCACCCATCAACATCAACTAACTTTGATACACGATCTAGACATAGATCAGATGAACAATATCCTAACCAACCATCAACATCAAACACTTTTGAGTCATGTAGAAGAGGTAATGATAACTACGATCAGTCTTTTTTAGACAAGCGCCCAACACCCAGACTACATCAACCCAAAATAGCAGAATTTTTACAGCCACTAGTCACCAATACTCCAAATCAGAGAGGCAAAAGGGCCCACGAAGACGGGGAAATAGGGGACGAAAATCAACCCTCAAAAAGAACAGACTACAGAAATTAGCTAGTGGCATATTTAATTTATCTTCACATCAACTGTCTAATGATGAAATTAGAGTTTTGGGAAAAGGCCTGTCATTTAGCCCATCAAATTCCCACAATATGTTCGAATTATATGTTGATGTGAATAGATACATTCGTAAGCTGTCACTCCAAAAATATTTTGCTGAGAAAAAAACTTAAATCAAACACCTGCCCAATACTAACAGATGATATGCAGGCTAGAATTTCCCAAAATATAATATATCATGAACCCGAAAATTTAACTGATCACCTCTTGAATGATTATATCCATACTGATCTAAAAAGGAAATCTAACTTTACTCCTGTACTAAAAAATAATACCCATTTAGAACTGTTTAAAGAATATATACTGGAAGACCTAGAAAGACTTCCCACCACCTCTCATTATAAAAATAATAATCTTACTTCTAATGAAATAAAAGCATTGAAAGCCCTTAAGAATAATTCTAGCATTGTAATACGCCAGGCAGATAAGGGCGGAGGTATTATCTTGCAGGACATTTCAGACTACCTATGTGAGGCTAACAAGATATTAAGTGATCAAAAATATTATAGAAAATTATATGCTGACCCCACTGAAAAATTTCACTGAAAACTTCCTAATCCCTATAAAACCCAATTGTGCTTTTTACTATCATTTGCCAAAGGTGCATAAAGATGCCCAATGCCCACCAGGTAGACCCATTATAGCCGGCATTGGGAGTCTAACGGATAATATATCTGCATATGTTGATTGGTATCTTCAACGCTATGTCACCACATTAAATTCATATATCAAAGATTCTCCTGATCTGATTAAAAAATTGGAACATATCAATTATGATGAGAAATTGATTTGGATTTCATGTGATGTCCATGCCTTATATTCTAACATCCAACACAAATTAGGGATTGAAGCAGTTTCTGAGTTTCTGTCACAGGATATTTACATTCCCACACTGCAGAAAGAGTTCATTGTACAACTGATTATGTTTATTCTGGAACACAACTATTTTGTTTACCAAGATGAATATTATTTACAGATACTAGGTACTGCCATGGGGACCAGGTTCGCTCCCAGTTTTGCCAACCTCTTCATGGGGTTGTTCGAGGAGAGGTACATATATAGATCTGCCTTTGGAGCGAACCTGGTCTTCTATGGCAGGTACATAGACGATCTGTTATTTTTATGGAAAGGCAATATCTCGTCTGCCGAATCTTTTGTTGCCCATCTAAATTCCAATAATATGGGTCTTACTTTTTCTAGCACTATCGATCATCAATCTGTAGTATTTCTAGATATGTGCTTATCCTTTTCCAATGACAATAAAATCATTACTACCACACATTTCAAAACAGTTGACTGTAATAGTTACCTTAACTATAAAAGTAATCACTACAACTCTTGGCTTAATAATATTCCATATGGGCAGTTTAAGAGGATACGCAGGAACTGTAGTTATATTGAGGATTTTGAACAACAAAGCACAGTCCTAAAAGCCAGATTTAGAGAAAAAGGGTACCCTCAACAAATAATTGATACTGGATATGAACGAGCAAAACTTGACAATAGAAATCTATACTTTACACATAAACCGAGGAATAATAAGGCAAATACCTTATCAGCCGATTATTCCAATCCTTTGTTTATCACTCAATTTAATGTTAATCATACCAAAATCAAACGCATCATCAAAAACATTGGAGTATAATAAAAAAAGATCCAATCTTAGGAAAACTGGTAGATCCTGAACCCAAATGTGTTTTTAGACGAGCTCCAACACTCAAAAGCGTTTTAGCACCTAGTAAGGTGGTTGTCCATAAACGTAGTACAGGAATAAATGCACATGCAATAACCAAAAAGAATGGAATAGGGAGATGTTCTGTGAAAAATTGTAATATGTGTAAATATACCTCATTTGGTAGTAAAACTTTAACATCTAGTGTCACCAAGAAATCATACAATATCCATCAATTTATAACATGCACCTCAATTTACGTCATTTATTTATTAACCTGTAAACTTTGTGGGATCCAATATGTGGGTCGCACATGTAGGGTAGTCAGGAATAGATGGAACGAACATCTAAGGAACATTAAAAATAAGTACCAACATCATAGTGTTCCTAGACATTGTAATAATATACATAAACGAACCACCAATACATTTAACATTTGTCCAATTGAGATGATTCCCCATTCCCATCTGTATAATAGATTCAATAGGTTGAGACAGAGGGAAACTTTTTGGATTTATAAGCTTAGGACACTCTTTCCCTATGGTCTCAACCTTAACATGGATCTAGCAGATTTTTAAACCCTCTTTTTCTATATATTTAGGCCTGCACATAATTAAGGTACTAACTGGTATGAATATACCCACCTTCCCCTAATGTACTATTCTTTATATAGCACATATGTCCTTCCATGTCTTTTGCTTTCTACTATCACTCATCACGAATTGCCTATTGGCATAGTTACAATCCATATTGTAGTACTAAGACCAGTAATTTTGGTCACACTTATTGTGTATTGTATATTATTTATGTCCCTTTAAGGAATATATTATTATTTTTCACGTCTAGTGGTCATTCGGTATTCAATCCTGTTCATATAATGTTATAACATTGGTAGCCATTTATATGTCCCTTTAAGGAATTTATTACTAATTTTAATTTTATTATATCTTATGTTTAATTAGTCATTCGGTATTCAGTTCTGATTATATATTGTTATAATACTGGTAGCCAATAACATTGGCTATATTTTAGACACATATAATAATGTCCCTTTAAGAAGTACTAACCCTTATATACCTTTAACCTCCCTTTTAAGAATTAGATATTAGGTTCCTAGTTCTCATTCATATATCCTATATATTTTATGATGGTTAATTGTTGCCGGTCACGGCTCTATACACACTACACCAACCTTATATGAGATTGCCCTTACTTGGTACTGAATGTTAGCCCATCTGATTACACATACTGCATGCAGAATTCACATGCATGTAGTCACATCACGGATATTAGCATCTTCACCATACTGGCCATTTTTAATATTAATTCACTGCACTATAAAAATCATTACTTTCTTTTATATTTATATACCCTTAAGGTATTATTAATCATCCATTTATTATAACATGTTAATTTATAGACTTTATTATCTGATCAAATTATTTTGTATGCACATATCACGAGATTTAATTAATCCTTATTACCTATCACCGTTATGCTTTCTCTTATGCTATCTAACCATCTACTATGATGTTAGGAATGGACTTAGTGTGTTCCGCTCCCCTCATCATATATTTGATCACTGACAGGCCCCATAAATAGACAGACTGTCAATCTCCACTTATGTCCGTTCACACTCACGCCCCCATTACACGGGTGTACGTCACATCCTCCATCCCCTTTGCTTTCATCTATTCACTTGATTGGTTCTCCGAATTTTTCGGCCACTCTGATTGGCTCACTGATACACACCCCTGTACCGTAATCCACACACCCCCTGGTCAACATTGACGCTATCAGCTCAGACGCCGTGTTATGTTACTTTGTTAATCTTAACTGATCTTTCTAAACAGCGAGAGTGATGTGGTCTACAATTTATAGATATCACTTCAACAGGTAATTGTAAATTTGGCCTGACCGTTCCAGAGTTTTTGGCGTGACTTTAACCACACACCCCCTCTCTGTCATCAAACCTGTTTCGAGATTGACACAGGAGGGTTACTATAGAAACATGAAGTGTCTATTATAGTCGCCCTCTAAACTAATAAACATTTTAATTATCATCTCTTTATATTCCCCAAACCAGTAAAGGAGTAATATATGTAACTACATTATTAATAATAAAAAATATTGGTATGTTCAAAATGACATGTAATAAAAAGTTGTTACTAACAAAAGGCTGTTGCTATTAACAGTTCATACCACTATCTGACTATGCCAGGGTTGCAAATGATAACATACTAGAATTACTTTATGTCTCTAATAAGATACCACATTTTGTTGTCTTTGGAAAATGATTGCTTATATAGCATACTACAATAGGTTCTGCAGATTTTATAGAATTTTATGTAGTTTTAATCAAAACAATGTTATAAATAAAAACTGCTGTTCACCTTATTATGTGTATAATGGTATACCCCAATTAGGGTGTGGATTTTGTTCCGATCAATGATTGGTTCTTGTTTATTTTAAATATGGCAGTTGAGAGTATGTTTGTATAGCCTGATGAAACAGTGTTTAACACTGAGAAACGCGCTGCTGTTGTTTTTAATTTGGAATAAATTTTATCTTACTTTTTAACTCTCTACCTGCTGCATCATTTTGGCTTAGGCCTATCATATTGTATTACCATCTATTTGGAACTTTTTGGATCTTTGGTGTGAGCTATTTTGGACACTGATTTGCTCCCATTTCACCACTTTGGATTTCCCTGGACTCTCCCTGGTGAGACGAGGAATCCCATCTGACGACACACTTCAAAAGAGGTCTACCGGACGACGTGTGGTTCCGGACTGCGAATACTGCACATTGGTGCTTTATACTGTGTGAGTAGGATTCTTGTGATCCAATTGTTGCTTTTATCTATTTTTATGATCTGCACCATGTGGCGCCCTCTATTCTTTCCTTCCTAGATATATCATCCGTGTTGCGGCACAACACCCTGGAGGAGCGGCCTACACTTTCTTGGAATACCCCCGTCTATCTGTCAGTTTTTGGAATTGCCATTGTGTATTCCTGGACTTTGTATTAGAATACATACACTGAACTATACAGTTTGTATTATTATCTTCACTTTGGAGTGCCATTATATTGATGCTCTAATATTAATATCACAATACTGTTGTTGCTATTTCATATATTAATTATTTCTATTTTTATAACTCACATACCGTCAACTTATCATTATTATTATTTTTTGTAATACCAATCCTAGGCGCATCTTACAAGAGCTTTAGTGACGCCATCACTGAAGCACTAGTTATTGTCTCTATAATATTTGGAATTATTTTAATTATGTTAAAGTTAGTGGGTGTTAGGGTTACGTTAGGGTTAGGTTTAGGGGTTAATAGCTTTAGTATAGTGGCAGCGACATTGGGGGCAGCAGATTAGGGGTTAATAACAGTAATGTAGGTTGCGGCGATGTTGGGGACAACAGATTAGGGGTTAATAAGTGTATGTAGGTGGGGACAACATTGGGGGCAGCAGATTAGGGGTTAATAATATTTAACTAGTGTTTACGATGCGGGAGTGCGGCAGTTTAAGGGTTAATATGTTTATTATAGTGGTGGCGATGTCCGGAGTGGCAGATTAGGGGTTAATAATTTTATTTTAGTGTTTACGATGCGGGAGGGCCTCAGTTTAGGGTAATAGGTAGTTTATGGGTGTTAGTGTACTTTGTAGCCCTTTAGTTATGAGTTCTATGGTACAGATTTGTAACGTAAAGCCCATAACTACGCACACACTGAACTAAAAAATCAGCGCAAAACTCACTCAGTGATCCGATGAATCCTATATATAATGAATAATAAGTATATAAATATATGCATAGTATATCAGATGCTAATTAGAATATATGATGATAGTGGAACATATATCAGAATAATTGGTTATACTAGTATTGTTGCTATATCAACGAGTGAACAATTAAAAATGCAACCATTGACAAATATATGGCAATGAGATTGATGCACATATAGTCCAGATTTAAAAAATGTGAACAGTCTTAATGGAAAAAATGTGAACAGTCTTAATGGAAAAAATGTGAACAGTCTTACTGTTGATAGATGCAATCCCAGTAAACTCCTTCAAAAGCACAGATGCAGCTACTCCAAAAACGCTGCTTGTCTTGCAGCTGTACCACCAAACACTACACTCCAAAAGGAAAGCGCAATCAGGCAGGTGTCTGCACGATTTCAGGACAGGTGCGGTGCAGTTACAAAGCTATGGCTCCCGTGTCTGTGCAGCTTGTGTTTATTTAAACCCTTGATAAGTTTTTCAACTCCAGAAGTTTCAGTTTTAACCAAATCCTAGTGCCTTGCTGGGTGCAGTGTAGGTTTGTGCTATTCTTTGGTGCCAATGATGAAGCGTCCAGTCAGTAATGAGTATCACGTAAACCTGAGAGCGGGTTGTGTCTCTTTTTTTTTGTAATATGCAATATTTATTGACACAAATATAAAACCCATAACTATTGACTTTCAGATGACGGTACAGATCTTGTAGTTATGGGCTGTACTGCTCACTTTTTGGCCGGACAGGCAAACTCATAATACCGGCCGGACAGGCAAACTCATAATACTCTAAGTAAATTGAACTAGCGAATACTGCACAAGAGAACCCATCAAGTACACAAATGACTGGTATGATGATGACCACTCCTCTATTAATTGGGTTTAGTGGGCACCAAAACACGACATATACCAAGAGATCCTGTTATGGTTATATCTTCAACAACACTGGGATCAGTCTCCCTTACCCCATTGTGGAGAAGTTAGTCCCACATACACCTTGACTAACCGCTTTTCAGTGTGATCCATAAATATTATTTATATTACAAATTAATATTCATAAGATATAGATATCCCCTCCAGGACAGCTATCTTTTATACCACCCCTTTTATCAACATTAATTACTATCTCTTAGTGTTTTAATTGATTACTTATTATTATACTGTACATAGAAAATGTTGAATATCACCCATAGATTAGCTATCTCACCCAATAGGGGATATCTGTGTAAGACCAGACAGAATTACTTATATCCATGCAATCGGTTATAAGGTGTTATATGTCATAGGGTGGATCCGGAAGATTTTTTTATCAATCCCTTGATATACTTATTACGACTCCAGGACAGATCAATTTCATGTACCATCTTATCATTGTATATCTTTAATTGTTTTTCCAGTTACATAAATGTTTATATATTTCTATATATTTTTATAGTTTGTATAGTATTTACCAGTCTATTATGACTTTTATCAATAGGTTGCTGTTTTACTCTCTATGCCGATCGGACTATTATGATTTCTATTCCGACATTATTAATACAGTTTTACATTTTTATGTTTTTATTACACGACTTCCAGATATTGTTTTTAGGTTGGTGTTACATCACTCATCATGGGCACTTGGTGCCATACATCTAATTTACCTTATAATTATCACACATGTACATTTGGAGGAGGTTTCCATATATATCGGGACATCTATTTTCTATCTTGCGAAATACATTCTATCGTTGTCCCTTTAGGGGTTGTACCTGTATGATAATGACCCAATTATCTGTATTATTATCTTTTACATCATCATCTTTTGATCATTTCTGATAGCCACATTCTACATGGGCTATAATGCCTAATTTTTAGCATTTTTTATATATTTTAATTTTTTTGCTTTTTTCTTAACATTGTTGTATTATTATAACTTTTTGTATGTTTTTAACCTTTTATATTTCTTAATTTAAGTCAATATGTAATATACCTTTGTTTATCGATCCCAACTCTTTTTGGATCTATATTATTATGGCTTCAATAGTATCATAATGTTATCCAAAGTCCCCATTATACCCATCATACATCCTGGCCGATAAACAAAAGACACATCATTCCATATCCGGCAGATAACGGATGTACGTGTCATACATATTTCCGGTTTGAAGAAACAAACCACTTCCGGTAAGAATATAACATAGCGTAAGGGGCCAAAGTACTCAATAGAATATTCGAGGAAATATATAAATATCTCTGAGCATCTGGGCACCAATTTTCATAACACATACCAGGGTAATGGGACAATTTGGATAACTAAGGTAACATAAGATTTTAGAATCACCTCCGGTATACTATATCTGGATCAAGAGGTCAATGGATCCGGTATACCATTTCCAGTAACAACTGACACGATTAATTTTGGCGATTCTGAAACACTTTGATTGGCCACACAAAGGTATATAAGAGCTGACTCACCAAAACCATATATTAGTCTTGAGAAAGGCCCTACAGTGGGCCGAAACGCGTTAACAATATATGGTGAGCTACATTTCAATTCTTTATTACATATTTTAAACATTACTGTACTATGTTATTGTTTTCTATTCACAGGATTTGAGGATTTTCACACTTTTGGATATACCACTTTATAAATTGTTTTTTTTTGTCACTGAATACTTTCTCTGACCAATACTAGATTATACATTCTTTTTTTGGTCTGCAACCTTTTGTTTTTTGTTATTGTTTTTTGGATACTCACAAACGTTTTATAATGTTTTATTATATTTTATTTTTTTCACAAGCTTTCACATATTTTTGATATTTTGATTTTTTGTTTTTATTGTATTTTTCATTGGACTCTTTTGGATTTTTTAGTCGTTTTTTGCACCATCACATATTGTGGATTTCTCTTCATTTTCTGCACTTACACTTTGGACCAATAGGAGGAGGAGAACTGTTTATAACTGATTGAACTATACGATGAACTTTTAATTAAAACATTTCATATGTTGATATTATATGTATCCTATTCACTGCTAATATTGTCCCCAATGTCTTATGTTTTTAACTGACTGTCGCACTATTTAGAGCATATATTTGTTGATATACAACGCTTCTTTTTATCTGTCTTGTTTTAAGATTACATTCATTTTTAGACATGGATCCATGCATTTATTTGTAATCTTTTATTCATATTTTAATTGATGTTTTGTATAACTAGTATATACAATTTTTGTTATTAAATATTTACACTTTTATATGAGCTATAGATTACCTCCAAATTCTTTATCCCATTGCTAGTAGACCTTGCCTCTATTTAGGCGCTCCTTCAGTTATTCTCTGTTAAACTCATAATACCGGCGCTATGAAAGTCCCATTGAAAAATGACTTTTTGAAAGGTGCGGTAGTTACGTTGCGTGACGGCCAAAGAAGTGTGCGGTATACCTATACCTACAAGACTCGTAATACCAGCGGTAGTGAAAAAGCAGCGATATACCCATAACGCAAAACTCGTAATCTAGCTGTAAGTTACAACAAAAATCTGCCACCACCCCAAAAGCAATCTAACCCTACTCTACCTAACACCTAACTCCCTCTAAACTAAAACCCTAGGTTACAAGAAATAATAAACTACATTATACCTAACACTAATCTACATTCCCCATAAAAATAAATAAAACCCCTAACAGTAAAAGGGCCTTTTGTAGTGCATTGCCCTAAAGTGATCAGCTCTTTTGCCAAAAAATATTTTAAAAAACCCTCTACAATACAAGTAACCCCTTACCCACACCAAAATAACAAAATCTAACTCAAAATACTATCTTACGGGTAGATTACGAGTTTTGCGTTATGAGGGGTGCGGTGCTAACTTGCACGTTATTGTCACCGCTCACTTTCCTACAGCGCTGGTATTACGAGTTTCTACAAATCCGGCGTTAAAAAACAAAAAGTGAGCGTAGAGCAAAATTTTGCTCCACACTTCACTTCAATACCAGCGCTGCTTAAGTGAGCGGCGGTGAGCTGGTGTAACGTGCTCATGCACAATTTCCCCATAGGAATCAATGGGGAGAGCCAGCTTAGAAAAAGTCTAACACCTGCAAAAAAGCAGCGTAAAACTCAGTAACGCAGCCCCATTGATTCCTATGGGGAAATAAAATTTATGTTTACACCAGGGGCGTATTACTGCATAGGCCAACGAGGCCAGTGCCTAGGGCGGCAGATTTTGTGGGCGGCACTTCTCTGTTGCACTAGCAGAGGAGGAGGGCGGCATTAGAGGAACTTCTAAGTCTCAAGTTACCCGCTCATTTTAAAAGCAGTTTTTTATTTCTCAATGTGGCTGCCGCTAGGCAGTATAGTAGGCATGCAAACAGAGCTTATTAAAAAGGCAGGGGGGAAATAAGGCTCAGTAAATTTTGCCATGCTCACTGAAATGAAAAAAAAATACTGCCTTTCTAATAAGCTCTGTTTGCATGCCTAATATACTGCCCACGGCCCAGCCACATTAAGAAGCAAAAAAAATGCTTTTGAAATGCCGGTATGTGCACTAAAGACTCCGACTCCTACTCCTGAGGTAATGACAGCTGGAGAATGTCTGCTCTCCCAGACTCCCACGGAACTCAGTGAAAGCAGCAGCGGTGGGTTGGGCTGTCAGTATGAAGAAAACAGCCGACAAGGGGGGTATGATGTTTATTAAAGTGAAAGTAAACTTATCTCTTCAGCTCTGCAGATTTACATAAATGATTAAAAAACATTAGCAGTTTCATTCATGATATTTTTAAATTGTGCACATAAATACCCTTTTCGCCGCATGTAACCGCATATTTTTGTCCTCTTCAATTCAGCCCGTCTCTGCTGAGTCACTTTATTTCCTGGTCACGTTGTTTGTATTTACCAATTGACTTTCTGGCCGATCGGCGGCCAGAAAGCTACGTCACAGCCTGCTTGCATCGAATGCGCATGTGCGGAGTCCAATAAAAGCAAATTGATGTCAGTCGCGCGTTCACAATTCCCGCATGCGTATTCCAGATGATCATTTGCTGCCAAGATTTTCAGCGTCGCGCATGCGCATTTGGACGCCGTTCGCCGATTAGCGCATGCGCAATACTTACCAATATCGTGAACGAGCTTTGAAGACTATGTGTAGAGCGGGTGGGACTGCTCTATACGTAATGACTACAAAATCCAGGAAGAGGAGGGTGGGAGGAGTAAAGCCAATAACGGTAGGGAAATAAATAAGGTAAATATAAATGATTAGATCCAAGTAAAAGCAAAAAAAAACTGGCGAAAATGATATATTGAACATATAGAGTATTAGGATATATTGCAATGAGGAATACTTTACTTTCACTTTAACTGAATAAATGCTGTCTCTTTTTTTGCTGCTGGTCTTCTTTCTTTACTGCATTGTCAGTAACGAAAGCTGTGTCTTCAGCAAGCTTTTACTCAGTGCTATTTCTGAAACTTTTGAAAGAGTGGGGGAATGGGATCAGACATGGGACTGGGACTTAGTAGTGTGTGTGTATGTATATATATATATATATATATATATATATATATATATATATATATATATATATATATATATATATATATATATATATATATATATATATATATATATATGAGAGACATGTACACACACACTATATTATATATATATATATATATATATATATATATATATCACTCACTCAGTATATATATTTATATGTGTGTGTATGTATATATGTGTGTGTGTGTATATATATATATATATATATATATATATGTGTGTGTGTGTGTGTGTGTGTGTGTGTGACCATAGTGAATGCAAGCCCTGGTGAACATCTACTTAAAGACTTATTTTTTTTTATTTTTTTTTACACCCTGACCACACAAAAAAAATGTCTATAAAAAATGCCTTTAAACTGGGGTGGCAGCAGAATTTTGAGTGCCTAGGGCAGCACAAAACGTAAATACGCCCCTGGTTTACACCTAACACCCTAACATGAACCCCAAGTCTAACACCCTAATATTTCACTTATCTAATCTGCCACCCTAATCTGCCTAATCTGCCACCCCCGACATCGCCAACACCTGCATTTTACTTATTAACCCTTAATCTGCCGCTCTGGACATCACCGGCACCTACATTATATGTATTAACCCCTAATCTGCTGCACCCAACATCGCCGACACCTACATTATTTTTATTAACCCCTAATCTGCCGCCCCCGACATCGTAGACACCTACCTACACTTATTAACCCCTAATCTACCGCCCCCAAAGTCGCCGCCACTATTCTAAATTTATTAACCCCTAAACCTAAGTCTAACCCTAACACCCCTTAACTTAAATATAATTTAAATCAATCTAAATAAAATTACTATCATTAACTAAATAATTCCTATTTAAAACTAAATACTTACCTATAAAATAAACCCTAAACTAGCTACAATATAACTAATAGTTACATTGTAACTAGCTTGGGGTTTATTTTTATTTTACAGGCAAGTTTGTATTTATTTTAACTAGGTAAAATAGTTATTAAATAGTTATTAACTATTTAATAACTACCTAGCTAAAATAAAGACAAATGTACCTGTAAAATAAAACCTAACCTATGTTACACTAACACCTAACACTACCCTACAATTAAATAAATGAACTAAATTAAAAACAATTAAATAAATTAAATTAAATTAGCTAAATCACAAAAAACACTGAATTACAGAAAATAAAAAACAAATTACAAGATATTTAAACTAATTACACCTAATCTAAGAGCCCTATCAAAATAAAAAAAGCCCCCCCCCAATAAAAAAAACCCTAGCCTAAACTAAACTACCAATAGCCCTTAAAAGGGCCTTTTGCAGGGCATTGCCCCAAAGAAATCAGCTCTTTTACCTGTAAAAAAAATACAAACAGCCCCCCAACAGTAAAACCCACCACCCACACAACCAACCCCCCAAATAAAATACTATCTAAAAAAAAACTAAGCTCCCCATTGCCCTGAAAAGGGCATTTGGATGGGCATTGCCCTTAAAAGGGCAGTTAGCTCTTTTGCGGCCCAAACCCTAAGCTAAAAAATAAAACCCACCCAATACACCCTTAAAAAACCTAACACTAGCCCCCTGAAGATCGACTTACTGTTCTGAAGACCGGACATCCATCCTCAAGGAAGCGGCAGAAGTCTTCATATAACCGGGCCAAAGTCTTCATCCATGCCGGGTGAAGTGGTTCTCCAGACGGGCAGAAGTCTTCATCCAGACGGCATCTTCTATCTTCATCCATCTGAAGCGGAGCGGCTCCATCTTCAAGACATACAACGCCGAGCATCCTCTTCATCCGGTGTCTTCTTACTGAATGACGGTTCCTTTAAGTGACGTCATCCAAGATGGCGTCCCTTAGATTCCGATTGGCTGAGAATTCTATCAGCCAATCGGAATTAAGGTAGAAAAAATCCTATTGGCTGATGCAATCAGCCAATAGGATTGAGCTGGCATTCTTTTGGCTGTTCCAGCACTTTTGAGTTAGATTTTATTTTGGGGGTTACTTGTATTGTAAGGGGTGGTAATTGTTTTTTTTTGGCAAAAGAGCTGATCACTTTAGGGAAATACCCTTCAAAAGGCCATTTCTTTCATATAGGTGGCAAGAGTCCATGAGCTAGTGATGTATGGGATATACATTGCTACCAGTAGGGGGCAAAGTTTCCCAAACCTCAAATGCCTATAAATACACCTCCCACCTCACTCATACCTCAGTTTTACAAACTTTGCCTCCTTAGGAGGTGGTGAAGTATGATGTGCTTGATACCAAAAAATCAGTATAGCAGTGTTACGGTTACCCTTAGTCTCGCTGAGAGATGGACCGCTTAGTAGCCTGGATTCCTATTGCTGAAGAGGGGAGAAACTGCTTTCCATAGTATTCTATATGAGTCTCGCAAATGTAGAATAATCCCCCTTAGCTGTAGTACAGCTAGGATACCCTTCTGCCCACAAAAACGAGTCAACGCTGCGATTGAGGGACAACCAAGAACTGAGGACTGGGATGCCCAGCCTGCTTTTTATTTAGGTTACATGCACACAGGGCACTCCCAGGGGGGGGAGCATAAAATCCCCCATCACACATTTAGACAAAGCCCTTGGACAGGCCACCGCAGATAACAAGTACACACAAGAAAACAATTGAGTCCTTCTTATCACCTAGCAGTGAATGCTTATCACAAACTTAATTACAGTACACAATATGCTAGGAAACCTGCCTCAGAAAATAGTTTTCTCAAAACTGAACAGAGTTAACCCTTTATGAAATGATACTTGTTACAGTTTTCTTGGAGCCCTTCTTAGGCGCTGGCTTGGCTGGTTCAGGCATTGCTGCTGGGAAATAAGTTTCTTCACAACAAAATAACTAATGCTTCTGTAACAGTGCTCCCTTTCTGTGGAACACTCTGGCAGACACGGTCTGACCCCTTTTCGGGGCAGACTAAGGCTGTCCAGACCGCTGGTTATGCGGGGCTGAGGTCGGTTTGTCTGGACAACCCGTCGGCGTTGCCATTCTGTTTCCCAGGTCTGTAAGTAATGGTGAAATTGAAGGGTTGCAACGATAAACTCCAACGTAATAGCCTGCCATTATCTCCAGAGACCCGGTTCAGCCACACCAACGGGTTATGGTCGGTGACCAGAGTGAACTCCTGCCCATATAAATAGGGAGTCAATTTCTTTAATGCCCACACCAAAGCCAAACACTCCTTTTCGACCGCTGCATAGCTGACTTCGCGGGGCAGGAGCTTCCGGCTGATGTAGGCAACTGGATGCTCCCCTCCATCTTCGCCTACTTGGCTGAGGACGGCTCCCAGCCCGAACATGGAAGCATCTGTGTGGACGATAAAACGTTTGTTAAGGGCTGGAGCCGCCAAGACAGGAGCGTTAATTAGAGCATTTTTGAGAGCCTGGAAAGCCGTTTCACAGTGGGGAGACCACAGGACCTGTCGAGGTAAGTTCTTCTTGGTCAAGTCAGTCAGGGGTTTGGCAAGTGTGCTGTAGTCTGGTACGAACCGTCTATAGTACCCTGCCGTGCCCAGGAAGGCTAGGACCTGAGTCTTAGTGATGGGGGTGGGCCAATTGGCGACAGCTTCTATCTTGGCCGGCTCTGGTCGCTGCTTTCCACACCCCACCCGGTGACCCAGGTACTGTACCTCGGCCATCCCAAAGTGGCATTTTTCTGGCTTCAGAGTCAGGCCAGCAGCCCGGATCTGATCCAGAACCATTCCTATGTGAGCTAAGTGGTCCTCCCATGACTCACTGTGGATCGCTATGTCGTCCAGGTAGGCGCAAGCAAAACTCTGGAAGCCATCCAGGAGCCTATCCACCAAGCGCTGGAATGTAGCTGGGGCATTCTTCATCCCAAACGGCATTACCCTAAACTGATATAAGCCGAATGGGGTGACGAATGCCGACTTGGGGATAGCCTCCGGGGCCAGGGGAATCTGCCAGTAACCTTTGCAGAGGTCAATAGTGGTCAGGTAATTTCCCCTGGCTATACGATCGAGTAGCTCGTCTACCCTGGGCATAGGGTAAGCGTCCGTCACGGTCTTTTCATTGAGCCTCCGATAGTCTACGCAGAACCGGGTGGTCCCATCTTTCTTGGGCACCAAGACAACTGGGGAGGCCCAGGGACTATCGGAGGGCTCAATTACCCCGAGTTGGAGCATCTCATCGATCTCCTTCTTCATTCCTATCCTAACTGCTTCGGGGATTCGGTACGGAGCCTGGCGCAAGGGAGCTTGTCCCGGAGTATCTACCTGGTGGGTGGTTAAAGTAGTGTACCCTGGCTTCGGGGAGAAGGTGAGGTGTTTGGACTGTAGGAGTTGGTTGAGCTGCTCCCTTTCAGTGGGGCTAAGTCGGTCTCCTATCTGAACCTGAGCCACTATACCTGTGGGGAGACTCTTTTCTAATAGGTCTGGAATGGGTAGACTGTCGGGGCCTTCCTGAGGGGAACAACATACGGCCGTCACGTTCTCTGGTCGCTCAAAATATTCCTTGAGCATGTTTACATGGAATGTCTTTCTAAGATTGTTGTCGTGGCAGCTAGCTATCACATAAGTGGTGTCTCCCCTTTTCTCTACGATCTGGTAGGGGCCCTGCCAGGACGCCTGCAATTTGTCTGTCTTCACCGGCTTAAGTACTAACACCTTTTGTCCTATGGTAAAGATTCTCTTTCGGGCCCCCCGATCGTACCATACTTTCTGTCTTCTCTGGGCCGACTGGAGATTAGCCCGCACGGATTTGGCTAATTGCTCCATTCGGTCCCTGAGTTCCAGCACGTATGGCACAATGGGGACACCGTCAGTCTCCATCTCTCCCTCCCAGTGCTCCCGGATCAGGTTTAGGGGTCCCCGTACCTTTCTTCCGTAGAGCAACTCGAAGGGAGAGAACCCTGTCGTTTCCTGGGGCACCTCCCGATAAGCAAAAAGGAGGTGCGGCAGGAAGCGTTCCCAGTCTCGGTATTCCTGAGTGAACGTCTTGAGCATTTGCTTGAGGGTCCCATTGAACCTCTCACACAGCCCGTTCGTCTGGGGGTGGTATGGGGAGCTCAGGAGGGACTTAATTTTGCAAACCTGCCAGAGTTGTTGGGTCAATTCAGCCGTAAATTGGGTGCCTCGGTCGGATAGGATTTCTTTTGGAAATCCTACCCGGGAGAACACCTGTACTAGTGCATTCGCTACCGTATCCGCTTGTATGTTGGATAGGGCGACAGCCTCTGGGTACCTGGTAGCGTAGTCCACTACGGTAAGAATGTAGCGCTTACCGGAGGGACTAGGGGTAGCCAGTGGTCCCACTAGGTCAATAGCAACCCGGCTGAAGGGTTCCTCTACAATGGGCATATTTACTAGATGGGCTTTAGGGTGATCGCCTCGCCTTCCTACTCGTTGACACACATCGCAGGTGTTACAGTAAGTTCTAACGTCGGCGTGTACCCCTGGCCAAAAGAACGTGTGAGTAATGCGGTGTAGGGTACGGGTTACAGCTAGGTGGCCTGCTAAGGGGATGTCATGGCCTATCTTGAGGATTTCTTGACGGTATTTGTGGGGCACTACCAGCTGTCGCCTACGCTGTCCCCTTTTCTCTGTCCAGCGGTATAGTTTCCCTTTTTCCCATAAGAATGTTTCATTATCTGCCCCGCCCCCTCCGGTCTCTGCTCGTTCCCGGTACTTTTGTAAGGTCGGGTCAGTCTTAGACTCTGTCTCGAAAGCATCTGGGGTGTCCCAGGGTATGGGGCCTAACATGTCAGGCAATGTCGGGGTAGGTCTTACCTGTGTCTCCCGCACTGGTGAGAGTTCTCGCTCCGTCCGGGCTTGGGCCCGTGTAGTCACTGGGTCCGCCTCGTTGTTGCATACTGGAGCATAGGCAGAAGTCATGGGGCCCAAATCATTGCCCAGTAGTACTTCGGCAGGTAAATTATCCATTATGCCCACGTTCACAGCCCCCTTTCCCGCTCCCCAATCAAGATGCACTTTAGCTGTTGGAATTTTGTACACATCCCCCCCCGCCACTCTAACGGCCACAGTCTGTCCAGATCGCTTGTGCTCCGGAACCAAATGACTCTGTACCAGCGTGATAGTAGCCCCTGTGTCTCTCAATCCCTCGGTAGATCGCCCCTCGAGCCATACCTTCTGCCGATGGTGCTGGCGGTTATCTGAGGCAGCATATACAGGGTCCGCCTCGTGAAGCGGCCCCAAATATTCCTCCATAGGGGCCTCTTGGTTAACACAGAGGGTCCGGGCCGGACGATATGCCCCAGAGGGGTAATTGTAATTCCTGGGTGTCTGGTGCGTATTAAGGGGGCAGCTAGCCATGAAATGCCCTGGTTGCTTGCATCGGTGGCAAGTCGGTCTGGGACGCTCAGAGCTGTTATTGGGTGGTCCTGAGTGTCGGGCGGGCCCTGCGGGCACCGGGGCTCGGAATTCAGCACGAGGGGGTGCACGGTAAACCTCTCTGGGTTCGTGAAGACGGGAGTCATAATGTTCATCGGCCAATTTGGCTGCTTCTTCTAAGGTAGAAGGTCGCCTGTCTCGCAGCCATTCCTTCCCTTGCTGTTCCATGCCATTATAAAAATGTTCTAAGAGAAACAATTGTAAAATTTCCTCACCAGTCACCGCTTTACTTCCGCTCATCCAGTGATTTGCCGCTCTCCGCATTCGGTGCGCCCATTCCATATGGGTATCGTTAGGCTTCTTTTTCGTGCCCCGAAACTGTCGGCGATACGCGTCCGGAGTTACTGCGTACCGTCGCAACAGTGTC
The DNA here is from genome assembly GCF_027579735.1 of Bombina bombina. NCBI lineage: Eukaryota > Metazoa > Chordata > Amphibia > Anura > Bombinatoridae > Bombina > Bombina bombina. The sequence continues at coordinate 871,221,409 of NC_069502.1, read as the reverse complement.
TCCTTAACTAGCTCATACTGTGTCACTTCCTCAGCACCCAGAGTACGAAAGGCTTCCAGGGCTCGCCCGGATAGTTTCCCAGACAATATCGTGGGCCACTCCCTGTTGGGAATCTGGTGCAGGGCACATTGCCTTTCGAAGTCCGCCAAATATTCATCAATCCCTGTCTCGCTCTCTAGGAAGGGTCGAAATGCCGCATAGGGTATCTTGGGCCTCCCAGCATTTTCGACAGGGATGATTACCTGCGGGGCTTCAGCATTGCGGTGTGCGTTCGCTAGGTTGAGTTCGTGGGCTCGAGTCTCTCGTATATCCTTGTCCGCTTCCGCCATCAACTGCTGTACCAATTCCATGGAGGGGTTCGGCCCGTACAGTGAGAGCCTCTCCCGAACAATCCTGGTTTTTTTCGTCACTAATCGTGGTCGGTGTTTCCGCCATTGTGAAGCTCTGATCCAGTTCGGTCAATTCTGCGATCAGCTCTCTCCTCGGCCGGTTGCTGGCGTACCCCCCTCTGCTTTCAAGTAAATCCTTTAGGGTTGTACGCTTCAATTTTTCGTAAGCGCTCTCCATCCGTTCTGTACCTCTCCTAGGAAATCCAGGAAAAATCCCACCGCTGCCGCCAAATGTTACGGTTACCCTTAGTCTCGCTGAGAGATGGACCGCTTAGTAGCCTGGATTCCTATTGCTGAAGAGGGGAGAAACTGCTTTCCATAGTATTCTATATGAGTCTCGCAAATGTAGAATAATCCCCCTTAGCTGTAGTACAGCTAGGATACCCTTCTGCCCACAAAAACGAGTCAACGCTGCGATTGAGGGACAACCAAGAACTGAGGACTGGGATGCCCAGCCTGCTTTTTATTTAGGTTACATGCACACAGGGCACTCCCAGGGGGGGAAGCATAAAATCCCCCATCACACATTTAGACAAAGCCCTTGGACAGGCCACCGCAGATAACAAGTACACACAAGAAAACAATTGAGTCCTTCTTATCACCTAGCAGTGAATGCTTATCACAAACTTAATTACAGTACACAATATGCTAGGAAACCTGCCTCAGAAAATAGTTTTCTCAAAACTGAACAGAGTTAACCCTTTATGAAATGATACTTGTTACAGTTTTCTTGGAGCCCTTCTTAGGCGCTGGCTTGGCTGGTTCAGGCATTGCTGCTGGGAAATAAGTTTCTTCACAACAAAATAACTAATGCTTCTGTAACAAGCAGCACCACCATTAATGTAAAAAAATTACTTTATTAAGCCAACATAAAACAGACAACTTTTCAGACTTTCATCCTTAATCATGTCTAATGTGAATACATTTAAAATCAACCTTAAATAGGCTAAAGCCACGCCTCCACATATACCTCCACCTGTCTTAAACCTTACTTAGACCAAATCATATCATTTTCCAAAGATAGTGCCATCTAGTGGCCAAAGCATATATTGTTTAAACACACAGTAAAAGATAACCCTTAGATCTAATTTTTAGAATCATTTAGTCAAATAATTACCATAATTAAATTTTAACACCTAAAGGAATGGTTATCTATTCACAAGGTCCACAAGAACATGGAAAGGCCTCCAGGCCATCCTATAGTGGCAGGGGTAGGCTCTGTACTTTCTAAAGCATCTATATGTGTTGATAGAATACTTAGGCCATTTCTTTGCTCCATCTCGTATATTAAAGACACAGGAGACTTTGTCAATAAAGTCCACAATGTGATACTGGATAACAACAAGGGTATTCAGCCTTGACGTGACAAGTCTATACACCTTGATCTTACTCATGAGGCAGGCATGGGTTCTGTGAATAGGTGTTTAGTACAAGATTTGAATATAAGTGAGAGACAGAGAGCAATTGTTTTGGTTCTCTTATATATTGTCCTTAGGTGTTATTTTTTCCTGTTCCAAGACCATTTTTATTTGAAATTGCAGGGTACGGCTATGGGTTCCAATGTCGCCCCAACCTATGCCAACATCTTTATAAATACATTTGAGGAATATTTTTATAGTCATCAGTTGTTTCATCTATATGGTGCCACATGGTGGCGCTATATAGATGATATTTATGGCATATGGTTGGGGGACATTGGAACCCTGGAGCATTTTGTTAAGGATCTAAATTGTGCCACACAGCATATTAAATTTAAACTAAGTGTGAGTGAAGAAAGAATAGATTTTTTTGGACACTACTGTGTACAAGAAAGATGGCGTGTTGGCTGTAGATCTTTTTAAGAAGCAAACAGACTGCAACAACTTGTTGCACTTTAAAAGTGCACATCCTCCTGCTCTGGTGAGGAGTTTACCCAGAAGACAATTCATGCGTGTGAGACGGATTGTCTCTGATGAGAATTTAATTGAAAAAAGGCTTTTGGAAATGGGTGAACGGTTCAAACAGTGGGGATACCCGGCAGATATAATTGAACAGGGAATGAAGGATGTATTGCAAATTCCTAGGACCACCTTACTTAAAGATAAAACAAAGGTCAAGAGCAATCCCAAAATGATATTTATAAATGAAAATTCTCCCTGGAGCAGTCAAATACAGAAAGTTTTGAGAAAGCATTGGCATATTTTACAGATTTCAAATCCACATGTGAAGGAGTTTACAAGCCCCCCCATGACTGCATTCAGAAGGGGTAAAAACCTTAAAGATACATTGGTCAAGGCAGATGTTGGTCCAAAAAAGAATGTTAACCAAAGTTATATTGGTGAGAAAAATCAGGGATATTTTCCCTGTCTTAGTTGCCAAAATTGTAACAAAGGCCCAATTTGCACCCATCCTCGTACAGGTAAAAAATACAGACTAAGAGATCATTATACCTGTAATACAAAGTATGTGGTATATTTAATTAAGTGTCCTTGGGTACGTTGGTGAGACTACTCGCAAGGTGTGTGAGCGCATCAACCAGCATAAAAGTAATATCAGGACAGGTAACTTGGAGGCCCCAGTGTCCAACCATTTTATTATGGCTGGACATCAAATAAATCAGCTCAGGTTTCAGGTACTTGAACATGTAAGAATACCCAGAAGAGGGGGAAATAGAACAACATTTTTACAGAATAGGGAGCTATATTGGATACATGAGTTAGGGACTATGACCCCAAATGGGATGAATAAGGAAATGGATTGGGGGGTATGCTTGTAATGAATAGATAACCATTCCGTTAGGTGTTAAATTTTAATTATGGTAATTATTTGACTAAATGATTCTAAAAAATAGATCTAAGGGTTATCTTTTACTATGTGTTTAAACAATATATGCTTTGGCCACTAGATGGCACTATCTTTGGAAAATGATATGATTTGGTCTAAGTAAGGGTTAAGACAGGTGGAGGTATATGTGGAGACGTGGCTTTAGCCTATTTAAGGTTGATTTTAAATGTATTCACATTAGACATGATTAAGGATGAAAATCCGAAACGTCTGTTTTATGTTGGCTTAATAAAGAAATTTTTTTACATAATGGTGGTGCTGCTATACTAATTTTTTTAAATATTTTTTCAGACCGCGGTGCTGGTCTGTTAGCTTGCACACCTAAAAAATTTGCAACCCCAGTGGTGGGGGTTACCTTGGTGCTTGTACATATTGGACTTACCTATGATGTGCTTGATAGATCACTATTGTTTTCAGAGATTCTCTTTTCTAAACAAGCATTACCAATTTGTCGCTCTTCTGTTTGGCCTTGCAACAGCACTAAGAATAGTCTTAATAGTTTTAGGTGCCCTTCTATCTGTAATCAGAAAGCATGGTATTGCGGTGTTTCCTTATTTGGACAATATCTTGGTACTAACTCAATCTTTTCATTTAGAGAATCTCACACAAAACAATTTCTGTTGTTTCTTCAAAGACATGTTTGGAGGATCAATTTACCAAAGAGGGATCCTCAGGCGGAATTGATGAATGCTCTAGCAGTTCCATGGTTTTACCAACCTGCTTACATTTTTCACATCTGGGAGTGATCTCAAAGATCATAATGGAACAATCTTATGTGTTTCTTATAGCACCAGCATGGTCTCACAGGTTCTGGTATGCCTTGTCCAAATATCCAGTTGCCAACCTTGGTCACTTCCTCTAAGACCAGACCTTCTGTATCAAGGCCCGTTATTCCATCCGGATCTCAAATTTCTAAATTTGAAGGCATGGAAATTGAATGCTTAGTCTTTAGTCATAGAGGTTTCTCTGACTCTGTGATTAACACTATAATACAGGCTCGTAAGCCTGTTTCAAGGAAAATATATCACAAGGTTTGGAAAACCTATATTTCATGGTGTTCCATTCATGATTATTCTTGGCATTCTTTTATAATTCCTAGGATTCTACAGTTTCTTCAGGATGGTTTGGATAAAGGTTTGTCTGCCAATACTTTGAAAGGACAAATATCTGCTCTTTCTGTTTTATTTCACAGAAAGATTGCTAATCTTCCTGATGTTCACTGTTTCGTACAGGCTTTGACTCGTATCAAACTTGAGAGGGGGGAGAGAGAGAGCAAAATAGAGGGGTGAGAGAGAGAGCAAAAGAGAGGAATGGAGAGAGAGCAAAAGAGAGCAATGGAGAGAGAGAGAGAGAGAGCAAAAAAAAAGGAGAGAGAAACAGAGCACAAAAGAGGGGTGGAGAGAGAGTGCAAAAGAGATGGGGGAGAGAGAGAGCGCAAAAGAGAGGGAGAGAGAGAGACCGCAAAAGAGGGGGAGAGAGAGAGACCGCAAAAGAGGGGGAGAGAGAAAGACCGCAAAAGAGGGGGAGAGAGAGAGACCGCAAAAGAGAGGGGGAGAGAGAGAGCGCAAAAGAGAGGGGGAGAGAGAGAGCGCAAAAGATAGGGGGAGATAGAGAGCGCAAAAGAGAGGGGGAGATAGAGAGCGCAAAAGAGAGGGGGAGGGAGAGAGCGCAAAAGAGAGGGGGAGGGAGAGAGCGCAAAAGAGAGGGGGAGGGAGAGCGCAAAAGAGAGGGGGAGAGAGAGAGCGCAAAAGAGAGGGGGAGAGAGAGCGCAAAAGAAGGGGGAGAGAGAGCACGCAAAAGAGGGGGGAGAGAGAGAGCACAAAAGAGAGAGAGCGCAAAAGAGAGAGAGAACGCAAAAGAGAGGGGAGAGAGAGAGAGCGTAAAAGAGAGGGGGAGAGAGAGCGCAAAAGAGACAGGGGGAGAGAGCGCAAAAGAGAGGGGTACAGAGCGCAAAAGAGAGAGGGGAGAGAGAAAGCAAAAGAGAGAGGTGGAGCGAGAGAGAGCGCAAAAGAGAGGGGGAGAGAACGCAAAAGAGAGGGGGAGAGAGCACAAAAGAGAGGGGGAGAGAGAGAGCAAGGGGTGGGACCGCTGTACTGCAAAAAATGGCCCGTGTGAACGGGCTTTAGGACTAGTAAATATATATTTTAAAATGTATATTCATGTTACAAAAGGCATTAGTATTACAATTGTATTGTTATATAACAGACATGCAGTTATGTAATACTATAATTATAATGCAACTGTCTTTTATAACATAAATATCTATTTTAAAAACATATTTTTATTTACAATAATAAATACATCAAGCAAGAATATCTATTTTAATTTATATATCCAATATCTAAACTAAGATGTATTATACATGACCATGCATTTTATTTCAAAGATTTTAGATATAGGGCTAGATTAAAAGTGGAGCACTAAATTATCACGCGACCGCTAACGGCATCAGAATAAGGCGCAATGCTTCCCAGCAAGGCGAACGTGAGCTCACGTTCACATAGCTGTTAACTTATAATACCAGCTCACATTAGCATGCGCTGATATTACACAGTGGAGCGCTAATATCACTTTCTTGAAAACTATATTAGGGTTAAAAAGTAGCGTTAAGAGGTCCTAACGCTGCTTTTTAACGCCCGCTGGTATTACAAGTCTTGCAGGTACAGGTGTAACGATGATTTTTTTGGCCAGACTCGGAAATACCGCAAATCCACTTACGTCAATTGTGTATCCTATATTTTCAATGGGACTTGCATAGCGCCGGTATTACGAGTCTGACCAAAAGTGAGCGGTAGACCCTGTCCTATCAAGCCTGGTACCGCATTTAAAAGTCAGTAGTTAAGAGTTTTACACTACAACGCAGTAGCATAAAATGCTTAACTAAAGTGCTAAAAAGTACAGTAACACCCATAAACTACCTATTAACCCCTAAACCGAGGCCTCCCCACATCGCAAACACTAAAATAAATATTTGAACCCCTAATCTGCCGAACCAGACATCGCCGCCACTATAATAAATATATTAACCCCTAAACCGCCGCACTCCCGCATCGCAAACACTAGTTAAATATTATTAACCCCTAATCTGCCGTCCCTAACATCGCCGCCACCTACCTACATTTATTAACCCCTAATCTGCCGCCCCCAACGTCGCCACCACTATATTAAATGTATTAACCCCTAAACCTAAGTCTAACCCTAACCCCCCTAACTTAAATATCATTACAATAAATCTAAATAAAATTACTACAATTAACTAAATAATTCCTATTTAAAACTAAATACTTACCTATAAAATAAACCCTAAACTAGCTACAATATAACTAATAGTTACATTGGGGGGTAGTTATCAAGCCGTCTACTTTTCTGGCTTCGCCCGCCTAAGCTCGCCTCACATCGCCGCCGCGGACCTGAAAAAATACGCCTAAGTTATCAAATAAAGCTGTCAAAAAGCCGCGGGGCGATGAGCAGCGGACTGTGACAGTTATCACTCATCCGATCTCGTTGCTCTTCGGCTTTTTCCCAGCTTTATTGCTAGCCTGTCACTAAGCACTCACACTAAACTACACTGTTCTATCCCTATACCGGCGCCCCCAGAGCCCCCCGCAACTCAATAAAGTTACTAACCCCTAAACCGCCGCTCCTAGACCCTGCCGCAACTCTTATAAATGTATTAACCCCTAAACCGCCGCTCCTAGACCCTGCCGCAACTCTTATAAATGTATTAACCCCTAAACCTTTAAGGGACGTCATCCAAGATGGCGTCCCCTCAATTCCGATTGGCTGATAGGATTCTATCAGCCAATCGGAATTAAGGTAGGAAAAATCTGATTGGCTGATGGAATCAGCCAATCAGATTGAGCTCGCATTCTATTGGCTGTTCCGATCAGCCAATAGAATGCGAGCTCAATCTGATTGGCTGATTGGATCAGCCAATCGGATTGAACTTGAATCTGATTGGCTGATGGAATCAGCCAATCAGAATTTTCCTACCTTAATTCCGATTGGCTGATAGAATCCTATCAGCCAATCGGAATTGAGGGGACGCCATCTTGGATGACGTCCCTTAAAGGAGCCGTCATTCGTCGTAGTCTGTCGGTGGAGAAGGAGGTTCCGCGTCAGCGGAAGGAAGATTCAAGACCCGGCTTGGAAGATGACTTCGCCCGGATAGAAGACCTCTTCAGCGCCTCTTTGAAGATGACATCGGCCGGATCGAAGACTTTTCTTCAGCGCCGCCTGGATGATGACTTAATTGGATGGAAGATTTCTTCAGCGCCGCTTGGAGGATTAACTTCTTCCGCTCCAGATGTCCACTTCAGTTCCATCGCTGCTCGGCTGAGTGAAGACAAAGTAGGATGATCTTCAGGGGATTAGTGTTAGGTTTTTGTAAGGAAGGTTTGGGTTAGATTAGGGGTATGTGGGTGGTGGGTTTTAATGTTGGGGGGGGGGGTTGTATTTTTCTTTTACAGGCAAAAGAGCTGTTTTCTTTGGGGCATGCCCCCACAAATGGCCCTTTTAAGGGCTGGTAAGGTAAAAGAGCTTTGAACTTTATTTAATTTAGAATAGGTTAGGGCATTTTTTTTATTTTGGGGGGGTTTGTTATTTTATTAGGGGGCTTAGATTAGGTGTAAGTAGCTTAAAATTGTTGTAATATTTTTAACATGTTTGTAACTTATTTTTTTATTTTTTGTAACTTAGCTTTTTTTATTTTTTGTACTTTAGTTAGTTTATGTAATTGTATTTAATTGTAGTTATTTGTAGGTAGTTTATTTAATTAATTTAATGATAGTGTAGTATTAGGTTTAATTGTAACTTAAGTTAGGATTTATTTTACAGGTAATTTTGTATTTCTTTTAGCTAGGTAGTTATTAAATAGTTAATAACTATTTAATAACTATTCTAACTAGCTAAAATAAATACAAAGTTACCTGTAAAATAAATATAAATCCTAAGATAGCTATAATATAATTATTAATTATATTGTAGCTATCTTAGGATTTATTTTACTGGTAAGTATTTAGTTTTAAATAGGAATAATTTATTAAAGTATAGTGTAGTGTTAGGTGTAATTGTAACTTAGGTTAGGATTTATTTTACAGGTACATTTCTCTTTATTTGAGCTAGGTAAGCTATTAAATAGTTAATAACTTTAGTTTTAAATAGGATTCATTTAGTTAATAAGAGTTAATTTATTTAGATTTATTTAATTAATATTTAAGTTAGGGGGGCGTTAGGGTTAGGGTTAGACTTAGGTTTAGGGGTTAATAATTTTATTACAGTGGCGGCGGCGTAGTGGGGGGCAGGATAGGGGTTAATAAATTTATTATAGGTGGCGACGGTGTAGGGGGGGCAGATTAGGGGTTAATAAATTTATTATAGGTGGCGACGGTGTAGGGGGGGCAGATTAGGGGTTAATACATTTAATATAGGTTGCGGCGGGTTCAGGGAGCGGCAGTTTAGGGGTTAATACATTTATTATAGTTGCGGTGGGCTCCGGGAGCGGCGGTTTAGGGGTTAATATGTATAGAGTAGCTTGCGGTGGGCTCCGGGAGCGGCGGTTTAGGGGGTAATAACTTTATTTAGTTGCGGCGGTGTAGGGGGGACAGATTAGTGGTGTTTAGACTCGGGGTACATGTTAGGGTGTTAGGTGTAGACAGCTCCCATACAAATCAATGGGATGTCTGTCAGCAGCGAACTTGTACTTTCGCTATGGTCAGACTCCCATTGATTCCTATGGGATCCGCCGCCTCCAGGGGTGGCGGATTGAAAACCAGGTACGCTGGGCCGTAAAAGTGCCGAGCGTACCTGCTAGTTTTTTGATAACTAGCAAAAGTAGTGAGAATGTGCCGCACTTGTGTGCAGAACATCTGGAGTGACGTAAGAATCGATCTGTGTCGGACTGAGTCCGGCGGATCGATGCTTACGTCACAAAATTCTACTATTGCCGGTCTCGAGCCTTTGATAACTAAGGCGAATCAGCCTCGCCACAAATACGCTGCGGAATTCCAGCGTATTTGAGGTTGACGGCTTGATAACTAGGCCCCATTGTATTTAGCTTAGGGTTTATTTTTATTTTACAGGCCACTTTGTATGTATTTTAACTAGGTAGAATAGTTATTAAATAGTTATTAATTTTTTAATAACTACCTAGTTAAAATAAAGACAAATTTACCTGTAAAATAAAACCTAACCTAAGTTACACTAACACCTAACACTACACTATAATTAAATAAATTAACTAAATTAAATACAATTAATTACAATTAAATAAAATGATCTAAAGTAGGGAAAAAAACCCACTAAATTACAGAAGATAATAAAGAAATTACAAGATTTTTAAACTAATTACACCTAATCTAATCCCCCTAACAAAATAAAAAAGCCCCCCCCAAAATAAAAAAAAGCCCTACCCTAAATTAGAAATAGCCCTTAAAAGGGCCTTTTGTGGGGCATTGCCCCAAAGTAACAAGCTCTTTTACCTGTAAAAAAAAGTACAAATACCCCCCAACATTAAAACCCACCACCACAACCACAACTAACCCTACTCTAAAACCCACCCACTCCCCCCTTAAAAATATCTAACACTAACCCCCTGAAGATCACCTTACCGGGAGACGTCTTCACCCAACCGGGCCAAAGTCCTCAACGAAGCCGGGAGAAGTCTTCATCCAACCAGGCAGAAGTGGTCCTCCAGACAGGCAGAAGTCTTCATCCAGATGGCATCTTCTATCTTAATCCATCCGGCGCGGAGCGGGTCCATCTTCAAGACATCCGACGTGGAGCATCCTCTTCTTTCCACGGCCGACGACTGAATGAAGGTTCCTTTAAATGACGTCATCCAAGATGGCGTCCCTTCAATTCCGATTGGCTGATAGAATTCTATCAGCCAATCGGAATTAAGGTAGAAAAAATCCTATTGGCTGATGCAATCAGCCAATAGGATTGAAGTTCAAGCCTATTGGCTAATCCAATCAGCCAATAGGATTGAGCTGGCATTCTATTGGCTGTTCCAATCAGCCAATAGAATGCCAGTTCAAAAAGAGTATTAAAAAAAACAGAAACCCCCCCAGAAAAAAATGGTTTCAATAGGCTAAAGTGGCAAGTATTTAGTGTGACCTGCCCTTACACTTGAGCAATAACAGGAACCTGGCTCTCGTAAACCTAAATGGAATGGAACCCTAATTAAAGGGACACTGAACCCAAATCTTTTCTTAAGCAACTTTCTAATTTACTCCTATTATCAAATTTCTTTATTCTCTTGGTATTTTTATTCGAAATGCAAGAATGTAAGTTTAGATGCCGGCCCATTTTTGGTGAACAACCTGGTTGTCCTTGCTGATTAAGGGATAAATTCATCCACCAATAAAAAAGTGCTGTCCTGTTTACTGAACCAAGAAAAAAAGCTTAGATGCCTTCTTTTTCAAATAAAGATAGCAAGAGAACGAAGAAAAATTGATAATAAGAGTAAATTCGAAAGTTGCTTAAAATTGCATGCTCTATCTAAATTACAAAAGAAAAAAATTGGGTTCAGTGTCCCTTTAACATATTTGCTAACACCTTTATTTGTCCTACTATTTCATGTCAAAATGACTGCTGTGAAAAAGGTCTATTATACTAGTTTTGTGCAAGACATGCTTGAGCATTACATACATAGGTGGTATGAGTTTAATTAATTGGAAACTTGTTAATAAAACCAACTTTTATTCACATCATTCCATTTAAAATGCCAAAGATCACATAATTCGACAGACATAAAATCATACTTTTGCATCAGCAAGGTCACTCTTAAAGGGAAATAATCAAGCAAACTGGACACTCAAGATGTGATATTGAAACTGTTATAAAGAAATGTAAAGAATCAGGAGAAGTCAAGGACAAAAAAAAGGACTGGAAGGCCAAGAAAACTTTCAAAATTCTTCTGAGAAGTTTCTCAGAGTTTCTTCTTTGAGAGACCGGAAGATGTCCAGCAATGACCTGGCTCAGCATCTGGCAGCTTCATCAAGATGCCAAGTTGACCCTTCTACAGTCTGAAGAAGCTTGATCAGAAATGGTCTTTGTGGAAGGGTAGCAGCCAAGAAACCACTTTTTCGGAAGGGGTACAGGGTGAAAAGGCTAAGATATGCTAAAGCTCACAAATATTGGAATAAAAATCAATGGAAAAGAGTATTATGGAATGACAAATCCAAGTTTTATATTTTTGGGTCCAATCATCAACAATATGTGAGAAGAAGAGATAGAGAGACGGAAGAATTAGTGCTTGCAGCCTTCAGTGAAACATGGTAGATGGTGTGTCCTGGTTTGGGGCTGCATATCTGCCATTGGTGTTGGCGATATTGTCCGAATTGATGGGTTCATGAATGCTGAAAAGTACAGACAGGTTTTAATTCATTTTTAGCATGAAAATGATCCCAAGCACACTGCTAATGCAGTGAAATCATATTTGGAGAGAAAAACAGCTGATAAAACACTGACAGTCATGGACTGCCCTCCACAGAGTCCAGACCTGAATGTTATAGAGGCAGTATGGGATCACCTGGAAATAGTCAGAAATAGGAACAGCACAACAGACAAGAAGGTGCAACTCTGTCAAGGGCTCCACACCAGGTCCCAAGTATAAATGACCTCCCTTGGCACTAAGCACATCTTGGACTCTTTTCGGGAGACTGTCCTGAAGTTTTCTGAAGTAATCTTCTGGTATATTATACCAGGCTTCTTTCAGCACTTCCCAGAGTTCTTCTTCAGATTTAGGTTGTCTTTTATTTATGTTCTATGTCCAGGTGATACAACAGTCCAAAAGACAGCAGCACTCACCACTTCCAAAATGGCAGAAATGTATGAAAACACCAAGGTGCACAAGTATAACAACGTTTCGGACGACTGATATGATTAAGGACTGAGGTCCAAAACGTTGTTATACTTGTGCACCTTGGTGTTTCAATAAATTTCTGCAATTTTGGAAGTGGTGAGTGCTGCTGTCTTTTGGACTGTTGTATCACCTGGACATAGAACATAAATAAAAGACAACCTAAATCTGAAGAAGAACTCTGGGAAGTGCTGAAAGAAGCCTGGTATAATATACCAGAAGATTACTTCAGAAAACTTCAGGACAGTCTCCCGAAAAGAGTCCAAGATGTGCTTAGTGCCAAGGGAGGTCACACTAAGGGGACTATTTATGATAGTGCGGACAGACATGATTCAATGTAGTGTATCATGTCCGCCGCACATCGATAAATGCCGACAGCATACGCTGTCGGAAATTATCATTGCACCAGCAGTTCTTGTGAACTGCTGGTGCAATGCCGCCCCCTGCAGATTGGGTTGTGTCAATCAACCTGATCTATTCGATCGGGTTGATTTCTGTCTGCCGCCTCAGAGCAGGCGGACAGGTTATGGAGCAGCAATCTTTAGAAGGCTCGCCGGAGACACGGGGCATCAATCTCAAAATTTTTCAATAAAGAGACTTTTTAATTAAATAACAGCAACTGACATTTTGTTTTATTTTCTGAGCTGGAATCTTTTGCCCAGGTCAGTTTGCTGTTATAACACCTAAGCTGCACTGTGGTCCGGATTTGCCTAAACCCTCTCCTTGGATAAAGACTTTTTGGCTCCCTAAATACTACTACAACATAACAGCTTCTATAAAACATTTGGAACGCATTGTTGGATATATCGTCACACTATTTCCCATATGTATACGTACAGTGGGATTTGAATGACAGTCAGAAGGCATACGCCGATTGGTCCACGCCCTCAGGCTCCACGCCCAGTGTACCTATCGAATACCGCAAACAAGCAGGAGGACCCGGAAGTGACATCACGCCACACGTGGGTGAGACGAAAGACGCTGAATCCGCATGGTGTGGACGGACGAGGGTCCGGAACAGCGCACAGAGGACTAAGGAGCTCAGGTCAGAGGTACTGGGGCACGGAGGGAGCGGAGGTACGCATAGTGTACATGGGCAAATAAAATTGAACATGGATTACCTGACTTTGTCATATATATATGTGGGACCTTCCTTGAATGCTGTTTTGCTGATTTGGCCACGCTGGGTCATAAGTTGTGAATTGGGGATATGCTGAGCATAGTGACTTAGTTAATGAATAGCGTATCACAGAAGAAAGATAAATATACAAAATATAACGCTTACCTTTAGTCTTTACTTTTTCCATGAGAGAGGGAGGCATAATATTGCAATTGCATTTTTGATTACCACTGGGATCATAAAAAGAATATATATGTCTTTTTTTTATATCTGGACTTTAAGTTAAAGCAGTAAATTGTTTGTTCTGTTGCGTTGAACCATTTTTCTCTTTTTTTGACAAGTGCTGAAAGAAGCCTGGTATAATATACCAGAAGATTACTTCAGAAAACTTCAGGACAGTCTCCCCAAAAGAGTCCAAGATGTGCTTAGTGCCAAGGGAGGTCACACTAAGGGGTCTATTTATGATAGTGCGGACAGACATGATACAATGTAGTGTATCATGTCCGCCGCACATCGATAAATGCCGACAGCATACGCTGTCGGAAATTATCATTGCACCAGCAGTTCTTGTGAACTGCTGGTGCAATGCCGCCCCCTGCAGATTGGGTTGTGTCAATCAACCTGATCTATTCGATCGGGTTGATTTCTGTCTGCCGCCTCAGAGCAGGCGGACAGGTTATGGAGCAGCAATCTTTAGAAGGCTCGCCGGAAACACGGGGCATCAATCTCCATACGGAGCTTGATAAATTGACCCCTAAATACTGACTTTAGCCTGAAGAAGCCATTTTGTTCTGAATATTGTGGGGGGTTTTATATTTTGTGTACATATTTCCTGTATTTTCTGTTTGTATCTTAATAACGAGACCGAGAAATAAATATGGATGGTCATTAAACCTTTGCTAAAACCAGGGCCGGTGCTAGGATTTTTGGCCACACAGGCGAAGATACATTTTGCCGCCCCCGCCCCCCCCCCCGATTACATACTATCCCATTGCTAGTTAAAGGGATATGAAGCCCAATTTTTTTATATTATGATTCAGATAGAGCATGACATTTTAAGCAACTTTCTAATTAACTCCTATTATGAATTTTCTTCGTTATTTTGGTATCTATTTGAAAAGCAGGAATGTAAGCTTAGGAGTCAGCCCATTTTTGGTTCAGTTTCTGGGTAGCACTTGCTGATTGGTGGCTAAATTAAAATCAAACAGTAGTAGTGCTGCATAGCACATCACTAACACACAGTCAAAGACACTAACACATATACACAAACATACACTAACACAGACACTAATACACATATACACTCACACTGACACACAGTCAGACACTAATATACATATACACACACACACACTGACACAGTCACAGACACTAATACACACGTCACTGACACAGTCAGATACTAATACACACACACACTGACACACAGTCACAGACACTAATACACATGTCACTGACACAATCAGACACTAATACACATATGCACACACTGACACACAGTCAGACACTAATACACATACACACACACTGACACACAGTCACAGACACTAATACACATGTCACTGACACAATCAGACACTAATACACATATGCACACACTGACACACAGTCAGACACTAATACACATACACACACACACACTGACACACAGTCACAGACACTAATACACATGTCACTGACACAATCAGACACTAATACACATATACACACACTGACACACAGTCAAACACTAATACACATACACACACACACTGACACACAGTCACAGACACTAATACACACATCACTGACACACAGTCAGACACTAATACACATACACACTGACACACAGTCAGACACTAATACACATATACAAACACACACAGTCACAGACACTAATACACACGTCACTGACACACAGTCAGACACTAATACACATATACACATACACACTGACACACAGTGACAGACACTAATACACACGTAACTGACACACAGTCAGACATTAATGCACATATACACACACTAATACACAGTCACAGACACTAATACACATAAACACACTAGGTTATGACTAGGTTTTCAGATGCAAGGGAAGCAACAAAGCCCACAATACATTGTAAAATGACCCTAAATAACAGCAAATATTTAATGCATTGGTCAATACTCTCTAAACAAGGAGTGGGAACTCTTTTAAAAGTTGCTTAGAGTAAATAGGGCTCAGCAAAAGCTATTTTTTTTATAACCCCCCCCTTCCCACACTCAAAGATAAAAGAAGTGTTATAGGGGGAAGGTTAAAGAAGGGAGCAATTTTGTGATATCTGCAAGTCAGTAAACGTCTGAAATATCAGCAAAGCTGTAAAAAAAACTATTTCCCTTCAGCTACCATATAGTAGTAATACACCTGAAAGTAAAATGATTATGTAGCTTGCATATAAACAAAATGTTTGTTTTGGCATGGTGGGATAGTGAGCCCATTCCTAACACACACAAGCACTTCTGGACCCTATTTCTTCCTGTTAGGACATCTGGAAACTAATTTACTGCTTGTACAGTACAGTTCAGAACTAACCTTCGTGGCTCCTGTGACCTGTCTGCCTGTGTGTCACATCTCAGTGAGTTCTTCCCGCACTGCAGTTCAAGCTGTCTGGGGTGAGATGCCCCTCCCCCCTCCACAGGCTCATGTGTAAATACACTGCCTTTACAGCCTGCCGTTCCACCTCTGCTCAGCTCAGCTGCTAGCTAAGTATAAGATGTGATACTGTCTCATCACCTAGAGCAATCAGCTAACCTACCCATGCTAACTGTTAACCCTTCAAACAGTTTGAGTTAGTTAAAAAAAAAACATTAAAAAATTACTTTCTGCAGTAGCATTTTTTAGTAAAAATAAATATTACCTAACTGTTCCTCATTCCTGTCGCGATAGCACCTACCTTTATATAAAGCAAGCTGCGCTGGTCTTTTCTGACAGTGGGCATCCTGGAAAATACTTGCTGAAAGAATGCTGTGTCTGTGTGTAAATAGAAACAAAGCATGTGCGATGCGTGGGTCCCGATGTTTAACATTTCAGTAACCTGTGTAAGAATAAATGCTGAAGCTGTGTAGCCCTGCAGTCTATTTTTTCTCTCTTTATCATTTAATTTATGGTCGGTCACCCTATATTCATTCATATTAATTTCTCTCAGTAATACACAGACAGGAGTACATGATGGTAGCACTGCTCTGCATAGCAGAGTCTGAGATAAACACACACCGTTTGGCAGTCAGCAGCATAGGAGCCTCCGAGCCAGGGGGAAGACTCGATTGTATCTATGTGTCTCTCCAGCTGACGTTACTGTTTGATGCATAGAATGCGCTGCTGCTCCGGTACCGGCAAATGACCTGTCACCTTAACATTTAAAGGGACAGTAAACCTTAAAAATAATGTTATATAATTCTGCTGTTATATAATCCCCTGCTGAGGCGCCCTAAGGCAGATGCCTAAACTGCCTTACACAAACGCCGGCCCTGTATAAGTATATGTATTAGCTGTACCTTAGTTATCTTTACAGGCCTATATAATGGTGCCGCTCAGAGTCACTATTGCCAGGTATATATATTAATTTCCTTTCCTCACTAGCAGGAGAGACATATTTGTCCCCTAGACCTTCTAGTTTAGAGTCAGCCGCTACACTATATTGTGGTGCTACCACTTTCTTATATGTTTGCATAGTTCAGTTTATAGTGAACAGCCATTATTTTGATGTAACTCATTTAATTAATACATGGTGGTTCTTGCTTAGACTTTACTATTCCATTGTTTCCGCATATATTCTAATCCATATGTCCATAGTTTGATACCCCCTTAAGGTTATATATTTACAGCTCAAAGAGGTTAACCAAGTGACCCTCTTTACATTTGGGGACCCTTGATGCTATATTTATAATCCCAATGTTATTATTTAAAATATACAAGATGCATATGCCCATAGTTTGATACCCCTAAAGGTTATATATGTACAGCTCAAACTACCAAGTGACCTTCTTTACATTTGGGGTACCCTTAACGCTATAATTATAATTCTAATGCTATAATTTGAAATATATAAGTAACAGAAAAACATATGTTTTCATTATTACAAAAAAAAAAAAAAAAAAAAGAGGTTTGGTATCCAAAACCCAAGAGTGGTCTCTCTAGGATCAAATGATCACCTGTAGCTTTAAAATTTCATTCTATTTTTGGAGGTCCAAGAGTAGCCTATTGTGTCATTTAGCAGGTCTCTAGATGCATACTCCTTTTAAACTATTCACATAATTGTACTACCCTATGTGTACTTTTTCATTATCCCATTTGGTTGTTGTCGTTGTATACCTGACATTACTTCATGTGATATGCACATTATTCTGACAATGTTGTATGCCTTGTAATGAACCTCTATAAAAAAAACAATTACAAGCTTTGTCAATTGCAGCTCCAAAAAAAAAACAACTATGCTGAGCGCAACTATCCCATAGAGAAGGTATTAGAAACCTGATATATTGTTACTGTGGAAGCAATCGCAGTGAGGCTGTTTTACAGACGTAATAATGTTCATTTTCTACTAATGTTTATTGGTTGATAATGAAAATGTTATTGGTTTAAAAACATCTGCAAACCTGACAAGACAACAGTTTATTTAGGACAAAATATCCTTTTCTTTCTGCAATACATGTATAAATATGCCTGCAATTAAAGCCAAATACATATTTGTGTTACACCTGAAAAAAAAAAGCTGAATTCTGAATCAAAGCTGGAGGAAGGATCTCAGGATTGCCTTTTCAGGAGTGATTGAAGAGATTCAAAAGATATCCTTGTGTACTAAAATGACAGCCCTCAGACGCGGCCCCCATAACGTCCCTTACAGATGATGTCACAGTAACATGGTGGCCCCCACAAGGAAACAGTAAGGAGCGGTTTTCCCACCGCCTAATGCCAAATTAGTGATCATAGCCACAGCAACAAACAGCTGGAAGCATCACCAGCTCACAATAGGCAACAAGAAGCCATGGAAACAAAAGTAAACTTTTTTAGCCCAGAAGGTAGGAAAACGGAGAGGGACTCCTAGCCCTGTCCACCTAACAGGCTGGACAGAACCCCAGAGGGAGAACTTTTTTTCTCCTGTTAAGTGTAGTCAGTCCACGGGTCATCCATTACTTATGGGATTATATCTCCTCCCTAACAGGAAGTGCAAGAGGATCACCCAAGCAGAGCTGCCACATAGCTCCTCCCCTCTACGTTATATCCAGTCATTCTCTTGCACCTAACTAAAGATAGGACGTGTGAGAGGACTGTGGTGTGTTAAACTTAGTTTTTATTTCTTCAATCAAAAGTTTGTTATTTTAAACAGCACCGGAGTGTGTTGTTTCTTCTCAGGCAGCATTAGAAGAAGAATCTACCTGAGTTTGTCTATGATCTTAGCGGTCGTAACTAAGATCCATTTGCTGTTCTCGGCCATTCTGAGGAGTGAGGTAACTTCAGAACAGGGGATAGCATGCAGGGCCCACCTGCAAGGAGGTATGTGCAGTACATTATTTTCTAAGGAATGGAATTGACTGAGAAAATACTGCTAATACCGATGTAATGTAAGTGCAGCCTTAAATGCAGTAGTAGCGACTGGTATCAGGCTGATATGTATGTATGTATACTCTGAGGTATTTCTGGGGAATGGAATTTCACTAAGAAAATACTGTCTATATTAAAGTAATATTTGAGCCTGCACTGCAGTGAAAGCGACTAGCAGCAGGCTTATTAATAACACTTCATAATTTTCAATTTTAAAACGTTTACTGGCATGTTAATCGTTTTTTCTGAGGTACTTGGTGATAAAACTTTATGGGCATGATTTTTACCACATGGCTGTCGTTTGTTTCTGAATAAAAACAGTTTACTAAGCTTCCCCACTGTTGTAATATGAGTGGGAGGGGCCTATTTTAGCGCTTTATTGCGCAGTAAAAATTTAGTCACAATTTTCCTATTTCTTCCTCCATGATCCAGGACGTCTCTACAGAGCCCAGGGGTCTCCAAAACTAGTTTTGAGGGAGGTAATCAGTCACTACAGACCTGTGACAGTGTGTTTGACTGTGATAAAAAAGTTTATTATTTCAACTGTTATCCGTTTTGGGTATTAAGGGGTTAATCATCCTTTTGCTTGTGGGTGCAATCCTCTGCTAACTTTATACATTTTCTGTTAAAATTTGGTTGTTTTAACATATTTGGTTCATTGTTAATTCAACTGTGTCACATTTTTTTGTTTCTTAAAGGCGCAGTAGCGTTTTTTATATAGCTTGTAAATTTATTTAAAAGTTTTTTTCCAAGCTTGCTAGTGTTATTGCTAGTCTGTTTAAACATGTCTGACACAGATGAAGCTGTTTGTTCACTATGTTTAAAGGCCAATGTGGAGCCCAATAGAAATTTGTGCACTCAATGTATAGATGTTACTTTGAATAAAAGTCAAACTTTATATGTGAAAAAAATATCACCAGACAACGAGGGGGAAGTTATGCCGACTAACTCTCCTCACGTGTCAGTACCTTCGCCTCCCGCTCAGGAGGTGCGTGATATTGTGGCGCCAAGTACATCAGGGCGGCCCATACAAATCACTTTGCAAGACATGGCTAATGTTATGACTGAAGTACTATCTAAATTGCCAGAATTAAGAGGTAAACGCGATCACTCTGGAGTAAGAACAGAGTGCGCTGATAATAATAGAGCCATGTCTGATACTGCGTCACAATTTGCAGAACATGAGGACGGAGAGCTTCATTCTGTGGGTGACGGATCTGATCCAAGTAAACTGGATTCAGACATTTCAAATTTTAAATTTAAGCTTGAGAACCTCCGTGTATTACTAGGGGAGGTATTAGCGGCTCTGAATGATTGTAACACGGTTGCAATTCCAGAGAAAGTATGTAGGCTGGATAAATATTTTGCGGTACCGGCGTGTACTGACGTTTTTCCTATACCTAAAAGGCTTACAGAAATTGTTAACAAGGAGTGGGATAGACCCGGTGTGCCTTTTTCACCCCCTCCTATATTTAGAAAAATGTTTCCAATAGACGCCACCACACGGGACCTATGGCAGACGGTCCCTAAGGTGGAGGGAGCAGTTTCTACTCTGGCTAAGCGCACCACTATCCCGGTGGAGGATAGCTGTGCTTTTTCAGATCCAATGGATAAAAAGTTAGAGGGTTACCTTAAGAAAATGTTTGTTCAGCAAGGTTTTATATTACAACCCCTTGCATGCATTGCGCCTGTCACTGCTGCAGCGGCATTCTGGTTTGAGTCTCTGGAAGAGACCCTTAGCACAGCTCCATTGGATGAGATTATGAACAAGCTTAAAGCCCTTAAGCTAGCTAATTCATTTATTTCTGATGCCGTAGTACACTTAACCAAACTTACGGCCAAGAACTCCGGATTCGCCATTCAAGCGCGTAGAGCGCTGTGGCTTAAATCCTGGTCAGCTGATGTGACTTCTAAATCTAAATTGCTTAATATTCCTTTCAAAGGGCAGACATTATTCGGGCCCGGTTTGAAAGAAATTATCGCTGACATTACTGGAGGTAAGGGCCATGCCCTGCCTCAAGACAGGGCCAAACCAAGGGCTAAACAGTCTAATTTTCGTGCCTTTCGTAACTTCAAGGCAGGAGCAGCATCAACTTCCTCCGCTCCAAGACAGGAAGGAACTGTTGCTCGCTACAGACAGGGCTGGAAACCTAACCAGTCCTGGAACAAGGGCAAGCAGGCCAGAAAACCTGCTGCTGCCCCTAAGACAGCATGAAGTGAGGGCCCCCGATCCGGAAACGGATCTAGTGGGGGGCAGACTTTCTCTCTTCGCCCAGGCTTGGGCAAGAGATGCCCAGGATCCCTGGGCGTTGGAGATCATATCTCAGGGATATCTTCTGGACTTCAAAGCTTCTCCTCCACAAGGGAGATTTCATCTTTCAAGGTTATCAGCAAACCAGATAAAGAAAGAGGCGTTTCTACGCTGTGTACAAGACCTCTTACTAATGGGAGTGATCCACCCAGTTCCGCGGTCGGAACACGGGCAAGGATTCTATTCAAATCTGTTTGTGGTTCCCAAAAAAGAGGGAACCTTCAGACCAATCTTGGACTTAAAGATCCTAAACAAATTCCTAAGAGTTCCATCGTTCAAAATGGAAACTATTCGAACCATATTACCCATGATCCAAGAGGGTCAGTACATGACCACAGTGGATTTAAAGGATGCCTACCTTCACATACCGATTCACAAGGATCATTACCGGTATCTAAGATTTGCCTTCCTAAACAGGCATTACCAGTTTGTAGCTCTTCCCTTCGGGTTAGCTACGGCGCCAAGAATCTTTACAAAGGTTCTGGGCTCTCTTCTGGCGGTACTAAGACAGCGAGGCATAGCGGTAGCTCCGTACCTAGACGACATTCTGATACAAGCGTCAAGTTTCCAAACTGCCAAGTCTCATACAGAGTTAGTTCTGGCATTTCTAAGGTCGCATGGGTGGAAGGTGAACGTAGAAAAGAGTTCTCTATTGCCACTCACAAGAGTTCCCTTCTTAGGGACTCTTATAGATTCTGTAGAAATGAAAATTTACCTGACGGAGGACAGTTTATCAAAACTTCTTAATGCTTGCCGTGTCCTTCATTCCATTCAACACCCGTCAGTGGCTCAGTGCATGGAGGTAATCGGCCTAATGGTAGCGGCAATGGACATAGTACCTTTTGCGCGCCTGCATCTCAGACCGCTGCAATTGTGAATGCTAAGTCAGTGGAATGGGGATTACTCAGATTTGTCCCCTCTGCTAAATCTGGATCAAGAGACCAGAGATTCTCTTCTATGGTGGCTTTCTCGGCCACATCTGTCCAAGGGGATGTCCTTCCGCAGGCCAGATTGGACGATTGTAACAACAGACGCCAGCCTTCTAGGTTGGGGCGCAGTCTGGAATTCTCTGAAGGCTCAGGGATCATGGACTCAGGAGGAGAGACTCCTTCCAATAAACATTCTGGAATTAAGAGCAATTTTCAATGCTCTTCTGGCTTGGCCTCAGTTAGCAACTCTGAGGTTCATCAGGTTTCAGTCGGACAACATCACGACTGTGGCTTACATCAACCATCAAGGAGGAACAAGGAGTTCCCTAGCGATGATGGAAGTCTCAAAGATAATTCGCTTGGCAGAGTCTCACTCTTGCCACCTGTCAGCGATCCACATCCCAGGCGTGGAGAACTGGGAGGCGGATTTTCTAAGTCGACAAACCTTTCATCCGGGGGAGTGGGAACTTCATCCGGAGGTGTTTGCCCAACTGCTTCATCATTGGGGCAAACCAGATCTGGATCTCATGGCATCTCGCCAGAACGCCAAGCTTCCTTGTTACGGATCCAGGTCCAGGGACCCGGGAGCGGTACTGATAGATGCTCTGACAGCACCTTGGGTCTTCAACATGGCTTATGTGTTTCCACCTTTCCCGATGCTTCCTCGATTGATTGCCAGGATCAAACAGGAGAGAGCATCAGTGATTCTAATAGCGCCTGCGTGGCCACGCAGGACCTGGTATGCAGATCTAGTGGACATGTCGTCCTGTCCACCATGGTCTCTGCCTCTGAGACAGGACCTTCTGATTCAGGGTCCTTTCAAACATCCAAATCTAATTTCTCTGAGGCTGACTGCATGGAGATTGAACGCTTGATTCTATCAAAGCGGGGATTCTCGGAGTCAGTGATTGATACCTTAATACAGGCTAGGAAACCTGTTACCAGGAAAATTTACCATAAAATATGGC
The DNA here is from genome assembly GCF_027579735.1 of Bombina bombina. Classification (NCBI taxonomy): domain Eukaryota; kingdom Metazoa; phylum Chordata; class Amphibia; order Anura; family Bombinatoridae; genus Bombina; species Bombina bombina. Next base: position 871,198,446 of record NC_069502.1, on the reverse strand, counting down.
GTAAATACTTATATTGGTGCGAATCCAAGAGTTACTCATGGAGTAAGGTTAGGATTCCTAGGATATTGTCTTTTCTACAAGAAGGTTTAGAAAAGGGTTTATCTGCTAGTTTGTTAAAGGGACAGATTTCAGCTCTGTCTATCCTTTTACACAAACGTCTGGCAGAAGTTCCAGACGTTCAGGCTTTTTGTCAGGCTTTGGCTAGGATTAAGCCTGTGTTTAAGACTGTTGCTCCGCCTTGGAGCTTAAACTTGGTTCTTAACGTTCTGCAAGGTGTTCCGTTTGAACCCCTTCATTCCATTGATATCAAGCTGTTATCTTGGAAAGTTCTGTTTTTAATGGCTATTTCCTCGGCTCGAAGAGTCTCTGAGTTATCGGCCTTACATTGTGATTCTCCTTATCTGATTTTTCATTCAGACAAGGTAGTTCTGCGTACTAAACCTGGGTTCTTACCTAAGGTAGTCACTAACAAGAATATCAATCAAGAGATTGTTGTTCCATCATTGTGCCCTAACCCTTCTTCAAAGAAGGAACGACTTCTGCACAATCTGGACGTCGTCCGTGCCCTGAAATTTTATTTGCAGGCAACTAAAGATTTTCGTCAAACTTCTTCCCTGTTTGTCGTTTATTCTGGACAGAGGAGAGGTCAAAAAGCTTCGGCTACCTCTCTCTCTTTTTGGCTTCGTAGCATAATACGCTTAGCCTATGAGACTGCTGGACAGCAGCCTCCTGAAAGGATTACAGCTCATTCTACTAGAGCTGTGGCTTCCACTTGGGCCTTTAAGAATGAGGCCTCTGTTGAACAGATTTGAAAGGCTGCAACTTGGTCTTCACTTCACACTTTTTCAAAATTTTACAAATTTGACACTTTTGCTTCTTCGGAGGCTGTTTTTGGGAGAAAGGTTCTACAGGCAGTGGTTCCTTCCGTGTAAAGATCCTGCCTGTCCCTCCCGTCATCCGTGTACTTTTAGCTTTGGTATTGGTATCCCATAAGTAATGGACGACCCGTGGACTGACTACACTTAACAGGAGAAAATATAATTTATGCTTACCTGATAAATTCATTTCTCCTGTAGTGTAGTCAGTCCACGGCCCGCCCTGTTTTTTACGGCAGGTCTAAATTTTCATTAAACTCCAGTCACCACTTGTAAGGATATGTTTAGTTGTTTTTAGAGAACACTACAATTACAGCCCCTGCTTTATGCAGGACCACTCAGTCTCACACCTTACCTCGGATTCCCACAGATTTAACTTAAGGGAACCCTGATATGCTCATTGATCTGAGGGTCACTACAGCAGGGTTGCTGAGTGAAACCGGAACCTTCACGCAACAATAAATGCTTAAAGCAGAAAAGAGAGTAAGTCTTATAGGATTGACTGCAGCAGTAGTGAAAGAGTTAATTAGTGCAGGTGCCTCAATTCAAACAGAGTTGCAATGGAAATAGTTTATGCAGCAGGCTTTAACAAACACACTGAAATTAACACAGTACTTTGATAAGTGAATAAATCAACCTCTGGTCATTTTGCAAACCATACTTTGATAATGAATATTAATACTTTGCAGAGTTGTTCAATCAGAGTAATATAAGCTGTGGTAAACTTGAGGAAACTGATATAGTTTAAGTTAGAGCAAACAGTTCATTTCAAGCACAATAGAGGTTAATTGCGTAAAGTTTGAATTATGCTTATGCAATCCGATAATGAATAATGGTACTTTGTAATAATCTTTGTCACAGTTATTTGTTTGTAATATGGTAAATAGCAGTAAAAAGGTTTAGTGCATATTTGATATCTGAAGCGAATATGGAAATCCAGCAAATGAGTGTTCCACAATATATAGCAAGTGAAGGAAAGATGAGGTTGCAGCAATACACACAGTTCATAGAATGCAATATATATAGACTAGAAATATTGTAGATGATATTAGCACATAGCGATACAGTTACCACACAGCAACAAGTCCTAGGAGTATCGCAGTAAGCCTGGCAGAGATCCGCGGCGGGAGAATCAGGAGCGTGACGTCACACGCTGCAGGGGAACAACCTCACTACAGGAGAGAGACTGAGAAATCTCTTAGTGAACAAACGGGGTGAATCTTCAAGCACAAAAGAGAATCTGCAAGTTGATTCAAATAGGCAGATACTCCTGGGGAGCAATAAGTTGAGAATACAAAGTAGTATAAACGGCTAGGTCTCTTCTGAAGCAGCTTCACACTGAGCAACAAATTACCAAGCAATGAGTTCTGTTGGGAGGAGCCTTAAATAGTGGTAGTGAGTTGACATCCTTAAAGGCACAGTAGGAAAAGAGATAAATCCCTGACACCACTGCACCCTATAGTTTCTCCTTTCTTGTTTAGTTTCGGTCGAATGACTGGATATGACGTAGAGGGGAGGAGCTATGTGGCAGCTCTGCTTGGGTGATCCTCTTGCACTTCCTGTTAGGGAGGAGATATAATCCCATAAGTAATGGATGACCCGTGGACTGACTACACTACAGGAGAAATGAATTTATCAGGTAAGCATAAATTATATTTTATTTTCTGCAATGAGATTTTTTTTAGTGAAAATGTTTCTGGAGTGTCTCACTACACACACACACACACACATATATATATATATATATATATATATATATATATATATATATATATATATATATATATATATATATATATATACAGGGAGTGCAGAATTATTAGGCAAGTTGAATTTTTGAGGATTAATTTTATTATTGAACAACAACCATGTTCTCAATGAACCCAAAAAACTCATTAATATCAAAGCTGAATAGTTTTGGAAGTAGTTTTTAGTTTGTTTTTAGTTATAGTTATTTTAGGGGGATATATGTGTGTGCAGGTGACTATTACTGTGCATAATTATTAGGCAACTTAACAAAAAAACAAATATATACCCATTTCAATTATTTATTTTTACCAGTGAAACCAATATAACATCTCAACATTCACAAATATACATTTCTGACATTCAAAAACAAAACAAAAACAAATCAGTGACCAGTATAGCCACCTTTCTTTGCAAGGACACTCAAAAGCCTGCCATCCATGGATTCTGTCAGTCTTTTGATCTGTTCATCATCAACATTGCGTGCAGCAGCAACCACAGCCTCCCAGACACTGTTCAGAGAGGTGTACTGTTTTCCCTCCTTGTAAATCTCACATTTGATGATGGACCACAGGTTCTCAATGGGGTTCAGATCAGGTGAACAAGGAGGCCATGTCATTAGATTTTCTTCTTTTATACCCTTTCTTGTCAGCCACGCTGTGGAGTACTTGGACGCGTGTGATGGAGCATTGTCCTGCATGAAAATCATGTTTTTCTTGAAGGACGCAGACTTCTTCCTGTACCACTGCTTGAAGAAGGTGTCTTCCAGAAACTGGCAGTAGGACTGGGAGTTGAGCTTGACTCCATCCTCAACCCGAAAAGGCCCCACAAGCTCATCTTTGATGATACCAGCCCCAACCAGTACTCCACCTCCACCTTGCTGGCGTCTGAGTCGGACTGGAGCTCTCTGCCCTTTACCAATCCAGCCACGGGCCCATCCATCTGGCCCATCAAGACTCACTCTCATTTCATCAGTCCATAAAACCTTAGAAAAATCAGTCTTGAGATATTTCTTGGCCCAGTCTTGACGTTTCAGCTTGTGTGTCTTGTTCAGTGGTGGTCGTCTTTCAGCCTTTCTTACCTTGGCCATGTCTCTGAGTATTGCACACCTTGTGCTTTTGGGCACTCCAGTGATGTTGCAGCTCTGAAATATGGCCAAACTGGTGGAAAGTGGCATCTTGGCAGCTGCACGCTTGACTTTTCTCAGTTCATGGGCAGTTATTTTGTGCCTTGGTTTTTCCACACGCTTCTTGCGACCGTGTTGACTATTTTGAATGAAACGCTTGATTGTTCGATGATCACGCTTCAGAAGCTTTGCAATTTTAAGAGTGCTGCATCCCTCTGCAAGATATCTCACTATTTTTGACTTTTCTGAGCCTGTCAAGTCCTTCTTTTGACCCATTTTGCCAAAGGAAAGGAAGTTGCCTAATAATTATGCACACCTGATATAGGGTGTTGATGTCATTAGACCACACCCCTTCTCATTACAGAGATGCACATCACCTAATATGCTTAATTGGTAGTAGGCTTTCGAGCCTATACAGCTTGGAGTAAGACAACATGCATAAAGAGGATGATGTGGTCAAAATACTCATTTGCTTAATAATTCTGCACTCCCTGTATATATATATATATATATATATATACACACACACACATATACATATATATATATATATATATATATACATACACACATATATACACATAATATACACACACATACACATATATACACATAATATACACACAAACACATACATACATACACACATACACACACACACACACAATATACACACAGACATATACACACACACACATTTATTAAAGAAAAATAAAATCTAGCTCCTAAAAGTATTTTGGTTGGCTCCTAGACTTAAAATAAATTTGTTAAGCACTGACTTACCTTTTCTGCAATGTGCTATTACCTTGTACCACACTGGAGTACAGGAAGGGGGAGGAAATTGACACACATACACATACATACACGCACACAGATACATACACACACAGAGATACATACACATACACACAGAGATACATACACACACACACACACACACACACACACACACATACATACATACACACAGAGATACATACACACACACAGAGATACACACACAGATACATACAGATACACACACACACACAAAACACAGAGATACACACACATACATACATACACACAGAGATACATACACACACACAGAGATACACACACAGATACATACAGATACACACACACACACACACACAGAAATACACACACAGAGATACATACACGCAGATATATACACACACATATACACAAACACAGAGATACATACACACACAGATACACACAGAGAGATACATACACACACACACACACACACACAGATAAATACACAAATACGCATACACAGAGATACAAACACACCACAAACACAAAGATACACACACAGATACATAAACACATACAGTATATACACACAGATACATACACACACACACAGATACATACACGCACAAAGATACATTAACACACACAGTCACACACACATACACACAAATACACACACACAGATACATACACACACATAGATACATACACACACAGATATACACACATAGCGATACATACACACACAGAGATACACACACACACAGATACATACACACACACACAAATACATATACACACACACACACATACATATATACACACATATACACACAAAATAAATCTGGCTCCAAAGTATTTTGGTTGGCTCCTAGACACCTAGAATAAATTTGTTAAGCCCTGACTTCCCTTTTCTGCAATGTGCTGTTACCCTGTACGCACTGGAGTTCAGGAAGGGGGAGGAAATTGAAGATAGAGGAACGTAGTAAATATTTACATTAAGAATGAAACAGTGACACCTGCAGGCAGAAATGAAAAGTGCAGACAAAACAAATTTTCTGCAGTAACGGTACATTTTCTGCGATGAGATCACACATCGCAGTATGTTCTGCCTTGGGGGACACAACTAGGAGAAGGAAGGGGTGGTGTCTCTCT